>NC_135175.1:665000-737500 GCF_041146795.1 Maylandia zebra | reverse complement strand
TCTTTGGTCCATCTAAAGGCCTACTTATAATGACAATCACATATTACTTCAACTGGTTTTTTGTGGAAATATTTAGTTTCGTTTTTTGGTTTTTGGGGCTTATAACACAGGGCGCTCATGTAATAACACTGGGATTTGAAGGGTTAAAACAACGAAAATATAATTAAAACTTTACATGAATATTTCAGGGAGAAGTAGTTTTACAAGGTTGGCTAATTTAAAGTGGAATAAAATATGGATATATGGTCTTTTTATGGCGTGGCTGAGAATGGTCCCTAGGGTGATGGGTGTGAGTTTTTTAAAGGATGGCAGGAGGGTTAAACTGTCCCAAAAACTCTTGAAGTTCATAAAAAGGTGAAATACCTCGGTCACTTTATTACTGAGCAAATGAATGATGATGATGACATATACAGACAACGATGTAAGCTCTATGTGCAGGCAAATACTATTGCACGCAAATTCAGCTTTTGTTCACTTCCAGTTAAAGTGGCTTTGTTTAAAGCGTATTGCACACCGCTATATACTGCCCCCTTGTGGTCATCCTACAAACAATGTAGCATGCAGAAGCTGCATGTTGCATATAATGATGCGATGAGAATCCTTTGCAGGATACCTCGAGGGGGTAGTGCCAGCCAGATGTTTGTAGCTGTGGGTGTTTGGACTTTTAAAGCACTTTTAAGAAAGCTAATGTTCAATTTTAGAGAACGACTGGATGGTTCGAGTAACAGTATAATTTTAGCACTTACAGATCCAACAGTGAGTGGTTCCCGTTACTCATCCAGTCTGAGAAAGCACTGGTTAAAGTGTTTGCGTATTTATTGATTTATTTTAAGTAATTGTGTTTTATGTATATTATGGTTTTATATTTTTACAAATGCTTTAGATACTTATTTATATACATATATATATTTAATGGTTTATACCTTGTGTTGGGGGGGGTGTTTTGTGTGTGTTTTTTTGTCTTGTTTTTATGGACATTAAGTCTGCCAATAAAGATTGAATTGAATTGAATTCACAATAAATCAGCAGTCTAATGTAATACAAATCAGTCTAATAAATCTAATAGTTATCACCTTTTCAGGAGAATAATTCAAACTAAAACTACATAATAATTTCATAATCTTTAATTAGGGGTATAACGTGGCATAAGATAATATAATAATCTCACACAGTATCTCAGAGGTGATGTACTCGTCCTCAAGTTGTTGCAAGTCAAGCAACCCAGTAACATGCTCCTCTGGCATGGAATTTCTGACAAACCATATTATCACAGACAAATTTTCCACATTGCACCTATCCCTGGTCCCGTCACATTTGAGGCAACACCCTGCAAAATCGGCACTTTCATATTTTTTCCTGACCTCTCCAAGCACCATGTCAGCCGGTGTTTGGATCATTTCATTTTGGATATCCATAGATGTGCATTTTGCATTTTTTGGGATACTCTTAGCAATGCTTGCTAGCTTCTCATCCTTCTCTAATGTATATTCCCTCAGTTTTAGAAACATACCTGATGCGATGTCATCATTTTACCTGCTGCATCATGTCTCAACATTTCTGCAGTCCCGCGGGGCCCCAGCTCATTTACACAGAGAAACCTTATAGCACTACTATTACTCTTGACATACAGTGGGGCAAAAAAGTATTTAGTCAGCCACCGATTGTGCAAGTACCCCCACTTAAAATGATGACAGAGGTCAGTAATTTGCACCAGAGGTACACTTCAACTGTGAGAGACAGAATGTGAAAAAAAAAATCCATGGATCCACATGGTAGGATTTGTAAAGAATTTATTCGTAAATCAGGGTGGAAAATAAGTATTTGGTCACCTCAAACAAGGAAAATCTCTGGCTCTCACAGACCTGTAACGTCTTCTGTAAGAAGCTTTTCTGTCCCCCACTCGTCACCTGTATGAATGGCACCTGTTTGAACTCATCATCTGTATAAAAGACACCTGTCCACAGCCTCAAACAGTCAGACTCCAAACTCCGCCATGGCCAAGACCAAAGAGCTTTCGAAGGACACCAGGAAAAGTATTGTAGACCTGCACCGGACTGGGAAGGGTGAATCTACAATAGGCAAGCAGCTTGGTGTGAAAAAATCAACTGTGGGAGCAATCATCAGAAAATGGAAGACATACAAGACCACTGATAATCTCCCTCGATCTGGGGCTCCACGCAAGATCTCATCCCGTGGGGTCAAAATGATCATGAGAACGGTGAGCAAAGATCCCAGAACCACACGGGGGGACCTGGTGAATGACCTGCAGAGAGCTGGGACCAAAGTAACAAAGGTCACCATCAGTAACACACTACAACGGCAGGGAATCAAATCCCGCAGTGCCAGACGTGTTCCTGCTGAAGCCAGTGCATGTCCAGGCCCGTCTGAAGTTTGCCAGAGAGCACATGGATGATACAGCAGAGGATTGGGAGAATGTCATGTGGTCAGATGAAACCAAAGTAGAACTTTTTGATATCAACTCAACTCGTCGTGTTTGGAGGAGGAAGAATACTGAGTTGCATCCCAAGAACACCATACCTACTGTGAAGCATGGGGGTGGAAACATCATGCTATGGGGCTGTTTTTCTGCCAAGGGGACAGGACGACTGATCCGTGTTAAGGACAGAATGAATGGGGCCATGTATCGTGAGATTTTGAGCCAAAACCTCCTTCCATCAGTGAGAACTTTGAAGATGAAACGAGGCTGGGTCTTCCAACATGACAATGATCCAAAACACACCGCCCGGGCAACAAAGGAGTGGCTCCGTAAGAAGCATTTGAAAGTCCTGGAGTGGCCTAGCCAGTCTCCAGACCTCAACCCCATAGAAAATCTGTGGCGGGAGTTGAAAGTCCGTGTTGCTCGGCGACTGCCCCAAAACATCACTGCTCTCGAGAAGATCTGCATGGAGGAATGGGCCAAAATACCAGCTACTGTGTGTGCAAACCTGGTAAAGACCTATAGTAAACGTTTGACCTCTGTTATTGCCAACAAAGGTTATGTTACAAAGTATTGAGTTGTATTTTTGTTATTGACCAAATACTTATTTTCCACCCTGATTTACGAATAAATTCTTTACAAATCCTACCATGTGGATTCATGGATTTTTTTTTCACATTCTGTCTCTCACAGTTGAAGTGTACCTCTGGTGCAAATTACTGACCTCTGTCATCATTTTAAGTGGGGGAACTTGCACAATCGGTGGCTGACTAAATACTTTTTTGCCCCACTGTAGTAATGTTTTTTTTTTTCAAGTTGTTTTACCAACCAACATTGAATCCATAGTCGCTTCTGTGGCCTCTCTGCTTTTATGCTCAGTCCAGATGGTTGAAGCATGCACATGGTTGTGGCTGGACACATGCCTCTGTAGCCCCTTGTCTCGATCAAGTTCTGCTTTCCAGTTGTTAAATCCAGTTAGGGTAAAAACTACATCCCTCTCATTAACAGTGGTGCCATATTTCTGACAGGGGAAACAGAAGCATGTGTTCCGCACAACAGTGTACTCTAGCCATGATCGTGTGCGGTGCCAGGCAGGATTGAATGATCTTAATGTTGTACAACCAAATACACGTTTGGGGTAACTACTCAATATTGGCTAGGATGGTGTATTGCCATTTGAAACATCACTTCATTCCCCCTTTTTAAGTCCACCCTCAAAACCCCCCTGTTCAAGACAGCCTACTTGAGGTGGGGGCGTGGTCTTTGGCCTGCTGCAGACGAGGGTTGACACAGTGGGCTCACAGGGCGGCTCAGAGGCGGGAAAGAACTGTTTTGCTCAGAGAGACCTTTCTTATGTCTTGCAGTGAGACACACAACGGGAGTGATGGAGTGGCTGCATCCGGGGCAGGAAACAGAAACGCAAACGCAACGAAGTGTCCGTGTGTGGGTCGTGTGTCACTAGTGGTGCCGAAACCCAGGAATAAGCGGCAATGTCGGGGCCCCCGCCTGATCATCCCGCTGCCCAGCTGCCCGTCCAGCCTTTACAGATACGGGGGCAGATGATGCAGGATCTGGCAGCTATGTCTGCTCGCCAGGTTGTGGCGGCGGCCCAGGACCAGCAGCTGGTGTTACCTTGCCAACAAGCGGCACAGCTGGCGGGGGCGTTGCAACAGTTGATGGGAGGTCCGCTTGGGGGGCGGGCAGGTGTGTCCACAGGTGGAGAAGATGGCGGCCATTGCATCCTGCCCCAACATATTGCTGCTGCACAATGAATGAACTCTTTTGAACACTTTTGTTTATTGAACTCTTAACTGTAAATGAATGACCTTGGTACCCGAACATATGATTTTTAAACCTTTTATCGACTATATATATTTAACCACTTTTTTAACCATGAACTATGTTGTTGTTTTTTTTTCACTTTCCTTTAAACCTGAATAATTTCAGACAGGGCTTACACCTTGACCAAGAAAAGGCATTTGATCGGGTGGAGCACCAATATCTTTGGAATACTTTGAAGGCTTTTGGTTTTTCCTCTGGTTTCATTGCCATGATTAAGACCATCTATTCTGACATTGAAAGTGTTTTGAAGGTCAATAGTGGTTTAAGTGCTCTTTAAGTGGTTGGTGCCTGTCGTGGAGGTAATCCCCGAACCAAATGGTGGACACGAGAGGTGAAGGGAGCCACCAGGCTGAAGAAGGAGTCCTATCAGGCTTGGTTAGCCTGTGGGACTTTGGAGGCAGCTGACAGGTACCGACAGGCCAAGCAGAATGCAGTTCGGGCAGTGGCTGAAGCAAAAACTCGGGTGTGGGAGTTCAGAGAGGCCATGGAAAAAGACTTTCAGACTGCCTCGAGAGATTCTGGCAAACCGTCAGACGTCTCAGGAGGGGAAAGCGGTGATCTACCTGCATTGTGTATAGTGCTGGCGGAGCACTGCTGACTTCGACTGAGAAAATTGTCAGGTGGTGGAAGGAATACTTGGAGGACCTCCTTGATCCCACTGACACGTCTTCCGAGTAGGAAGCAGAGGCTGGGGATGAGGGGGATGACCCGCCAATTTCTGGGGGGGAGGTCACTGAGGCAGTTAAACAACTCCTTGGTGGCAGAGCCCCTGGTGTGGGTTAGGGTTAGGGTCTGCCCCGAGTTCCTGAAGGCTCTGGATGTTGTAGGGCTGTCCTGGTTGAGAAGCCTCTAAAATGTTGCGTGGAGATCCGGGGCAGTACTCCTGGACTGGCAGACCGGGGTGGGGGTCTCCATCTTTAAGAAGGGGGACCGGAGGGTGTGTTCCAACTACAGGGGAATCACACTCCTCAGCCTCCCTGGGAAAGTCTATGCCAGGGTGCTGGAAAGGAGAGTTCGTCCGCTAGTCGAACCTCAGATCCAGGAGGAGCAATGCGGTTTTTGTCCTGGTCGCGGAACACTGGACCAGCTCTTTATCCTCTCAAGGATACTTAAGGGCGCATGGGAGTTTGCCCAACCAGTCTACATGTGTTTTGTGGACTTGGAGAAGGCATTCGACTGTGTCCTTCGGGGTGTCCTGTGGGAGGTGCTGCGGGAGTATGGGGTGTCTGGCCCATTGCTACGGGCCATTCAATCCCTATACAACCGTTGCAAGAGCTTGGTTCGCATTGCCGGCAATATGTCAGACTCATTCCCGGTGGGTGATGGGCTCCGCCAGGGCTGCCCTTTGTCTCCGGTTCTGTTCATAATTTTTATGGACAGGATTTCTAGGTGCAGCCAAGTGGCGGAGGGCTTTCACTTCGTTGGCCTCAGAATCTCATCTCTGCTTTTCACGGATGATGTGGTTCTGTTGGCGTCATCAGGTGATGGCCTCCAGCTAGCACTGGAACGGTTCGCAGCCGAAGCAGGAATGAGGATCAGCACCTCCAAATCTGAGGCCATGGTTCTCAGCTGGAAAAGGGTGGAGTTCCCACTCCGGGTCGGGGACGAGTACCTGCCCCAAGTGGAGGAGTTCAAGTATCTCAGGGTCTTGTTCGCGAGTGATGGGAGAAGGGAGCTGGAAATTGACAGACAGATTGGTGCTGCGGCCGCAGTGATGTGGGTAGTGACCGAAAGAACGAGATCGTGGATTCAAGTGGCGGAAATGAGCTTCCTCTGAAGGGTGGCTGGTCTCTCCCTTAGAGATAGGGTGAGAAGTTCAGCCATCCGGGAGGGGCTCAGAGTAGAGCCGCTGCTCCTCCACATCGAAAGAAGCCAGCTGAGGTGGTTCGGGCATCTGCCTCCTGGGCACCTCCTGGGTGAGGTGTTCCGGACATGTCCCACCGGGAGGAGGCCCCGGGGCAGACCCAGGACAGATTATACCTCTCGGCTGGCCTGGGAACGCCTTGGTGTTCCCCCGGATAAGCTGGAGGAGGTGGCTGGGGAGAGGGAGGTCTGGGCCTCTTTGCTTAGGCTGCTGCCCCCGCGACCCGGCCTCGGATAAAGTGGCTGAAGATGGATGGATGGAGTTATTGTTTGTTTTCCATAATTCTTTCCTCATTAATTTCAACAAATAAAACATTTTTTAATGTAATGTGATCCACTCATTGTGGATTCCTAGAGACTAAACTGCGCAACCTTAGACGGAATATCGACCAGGGGCAGAGACGTTATAAGAAGCGAAAAGTGACAGATGACTGTGGTGAAGACAAGAAGCTCAGGCAAGAGGAATACCCGCAGCACAGATGAGTGGGTCACCCTGATCAAATGATTGCGGCCCTCAGCTGAGAACCTTCCAATTATCATGTCAGGCATGGAAGAAACATACACCAGTCGCAGAGCCTGGAATATTCGGAGAGTACCCACGGTTTTTAGACATGCCAAATCTGGTAAGTTGCTTGGTTCCCTGGTAATGGTTTATGTACTCCTTCTCCACTCAGTTGTGTTTTGCATACAAAGTATGTAACAGGAGTTGATATTGATTGAATGATGCGTACTTTCACGGCTGCACAGCAGTCGTGTGGTGTATTGAGAAAAGGATCCAAGATGCAGGCACTGACTGGGGTGCGAGTGAATGTTTATTTGGAGAGGTGATAAGGTGACAAAAACAGGAGGAGCAGAGCGGGGAGTAAACCAACCTAAACTGGGGAAAACTAAAGAACTCAACTTAAACCAAACACGCACGGGAGGAGGAACAAAATGCACAATGAGAGACGCAGACTGAACACCGGGTTACACAGAATGATGCAGACGGACAGAGAGCACAGGAAAACACAGGGCTTAAATACACGGGGAGTTGTCACGGTCCGCTGTGACAGACCGTGCGGTGGTGTGTATGGTGGACCCAGGTGCGAACACAGGTGAGCAGACGGGAGTGAACTTTAAACAAAAGCGAGCCTTTTATTGTGGCTGATGACAAGGTATACAAATACAGCAGGGATAGCGTGGCTAAACAGAAACCTAAACTGGGAATAACTAAGGTAAAGCTATGACTAAGAATGCAATAGACCGGGCATGGAAACATAGAGGGTGGAAACACAGACGACACGACACAGACTACATGACTAAATACACAAGAGGGATGATCAGGGGAAGTGGCCACACATGGGAACACAGCTGACACAGATAAACATAACAAGACATGGCAGGAGTAAACAACACTGACGGGAGACTGTCAAAGTAAAACAGGAAGTACACAGAGGTGCAAACAGGAGGAGAGAGAGAGCACGGGCATAGTGGGCTGGGGAAACATGGAAATGAAACACGAGGGGAGATGAGGGCTCACAGATACATAGAGGGGCACACAGGGGATAAGAGTCACAAGGGGAAGTCAAATAAGGAACAACATAACAGGACAACTCAGGAAACATGACCTAAATAAGGAACGAAATACAAAAATACAAGGAACTGAGAATACTGGGCCCACATGGCCCAGGACCATGACAGGGAGTAATCAGGGAATGGGCCACAGGAGGGAGACACAGCTGGGAGAAATTAGGCTAACGAGACAGGGGAGTGGTAAAACTGAACATACTGACATGAGACATGAACTTTCAGAATAAAACAGGAAACTAACAGACAGAGAACCAGACAGGACACTGAACTTGACCGGCAGACTCATGAGTAGACACAATAACACCATGGACAGACAGAGGGAACACAGAGAAGTGGGAGCAGGCAGGCAAAGAACAGAAACCTAACAAAATGGCAAAATCACAACAGAATACACACTCGGAATGAACAAAAGCATAAGGAAACTCAGACTCAGGACCATGACACGGATAAGCTGGAGGAGGTGGCTGTGGAGAGGGAGGTCTGGGCTTCTCTGCTTAGGCTGCTTTGGGGTTCGGTAAACCTTTGTTTTTGAACATTCAAGGAATGGTGTAAAATATTTGTCACCTTTCTATGTTAGTGTGTGTGGTGGAGGTGTGGTCTTGAGCATGCTGCAGAGGAGGGGGGACGCAGTGACCTCACAGGGTAGCACGGAGGCGGGGAGGAACAGGTGCACGGAACTGAGGAGAGACTCTTCTTATGTCTTACAGTAAGAAGGAGCTGGGAGAGAAAACTGGAGTGACGGAGTGGCTGCGTCCGTGGTAGGAACCAGAAGCCGTGGAGAAATCACACTTGTAAATAAAACCCCTGTTGAACTGACAATGCCAAAGTGTGTCTGTGGGTCAAGTGTCACAATGTGTTAAAAGCTTGGAGGTTGATGGAATCAGAGAGACTTGGAAAATCTACATCCTTGCATTGGCTATTAATGGAACCTATTCTCAACGGGTCTCGTTTAGGTTCATTCTGGGATGATGTGGCAATGATATGGGAGCTACTGATGAAAAAGGGAGTTAGCACTGTAAGACATTTGCTTGAACCTGTTGGAGCCAAAATGGAAGATGTTGTCTCCTTGGCACGAAGACTGGAGGTTCGCTCTCTCTGAATTGTTGGCTTGATGTTGACAAAATTCAAGCAAGTGCTATCAGAAGATGATAAAAGACTTGAATGGCAAGGCAAGTTGGCAAGGCAAGTTTATTTGTATAGCACAATTCAACAACAAGGTGATTCAAAGTGCTTTACAGAGACATTAGAAACAAAATGGATGGGCTATTGGACTGAATACCTGATAAAACAGACAGTTTCTTTAGATTGTGCACTAGGCCGCAGTTTAAGGACTTTGAAAGCCCGGGTCCTTTTTTGGGGACGGAGAAATATCAATGGACACCACTGGATTCGGTGAATGGGAAGGTATTGTATAAAAGATCCGTTAGGGCTCTGACCAAAGCAGAGTTAAAAGGTAAAAATGATATGCCTTGGAGAGATCATTTTAAACTTGGTTTTGATGTGAAACCTGTATGGGGATTGCTATACAAGCCACCATTGACTAAGAACACTGGCGATTTTACATGGTGTCATTGCAGTTAATGCTTTCATGTCAATCATTAAGACTGAGGTTTTGGATAAATGTCCTTTTTGTTCAATGAGAGAAACTATTTTTCATTATTTTGTACATTGTTTCAGATTAATGGATTTATTTTCAGTATTTAGTGGTATTTGGGATTCATTTGGAGAAAGTTTGATTTTTATTTAATTTTTTTATGTCAATGATGAAATCTTCAACTCTCCCTTTTGGTGAGTTCCCATCTGGAAAAAACAGGTCCCTTCTCATTTCCAAAATCTGAGCTGCAGTTGGAGATTTTTCCACTGTTGCATGTATTGTTCCTCCACCATTTCTGGTTCTCACTTGATGGTATTCATTACTGCTTAAATGAAACCATCCAATTAAAATTTTTCTGCAGGTCTTCTCTGCTGTATTTCTCCATCTTGCCATCCCTTCAACGCACCTGATGGACCACTCCTTGGTTTTTGATCTTACTTTCCGTGCTGCAGTTTTATCTTTTAGGTTCTGAAGAACAGTCTCTTTATCTGCACTGTACTTAGTTTGTTGATAGAAGGATAGGACAGCTGCTGTCACCATATGTAGCTTCGTATTTTGCCACTTGTCCATCGGTCATGACGGATAGCACTGCCTTATCCACCTGCAGACATAAAACATTAGACAAATGCCATTAATGAAATCAAGTATTAGAAATTCTGTTTCTAACTGTATTAGAAATAGTTCTTGATTACTGTTCATGATCACTGTCAAAAGTTACTTTGCCACTTTCTGTCTTATTAATTTACTGTTGCTGTAGTAGTATAGTAGTAGTAGTAGTAGTAGTAGTAGTAGTAGATATTTATATATCACGTTACTAAAAACTATTTCATGAAGTAAGATTCGTGCCATGGCACCCATGTTACCATGGTAATGGCACAGCCAGATAACAATATGACATTTCAAAACATATGTGCACTTAATGAGTTGTGTTTAATGAACCTGAACATAATTACAAGAGTTAACACTAAAGGCTTGCATATGCCACTTCTGTTTCTCAACAAGTTACTCGCCTTCTCAACCCCAGTGTTTTATGCTATCTTGTTCTTTCACTTACTGAATTTTATATGTAATTTGTCTTGTTGCATGTGTATGTTTTCCTCTTGTGGGTCCTCTCTTGACCGCAGGAAACGCTCTAAATACTCCTCCATGTCTACTCTGTGGACCCTTCAGATTCATGAATGGACAGAAACAGAACTGCTATCAAAAAGTAGCAGGATCTTTTGCAAGAGCTCACAAAAGTAACTTGGGATATTGCAAAAGTTCATCTTTTTTTTTTTTTATGTCACTTGCAGGGCTCCGTACAATACAGAGTTAAGATGACTGAGATTAGATTGATAAACAAACTAGGTTACACCCCAACGTATTGGTCCTGCACAATAAATGAACATTAAATCATGAGATTTATTGAACTTCTAACTCTAAATCAGTGGTTCTTAACCTGGGTTCGATCGAACCCTAGGGGTTCGGTGAGTCGGTCTCAGGGGTTCGGCAGAGCCTCTACCGTGACATGCACCGCTCATTTTGTGCACCAATAAAAAACATATCTATGTCTTGAATTTGAAAAAAATCACATTTTATTTTTCACTAAAGAGGGGTTCAGTGAATGCGCATATGAAACTGGTGGGGTTCGGTACCGCCAACAAGGTTAAGAACCACTGCTCTAAATAAAGTACCCTATCAACTATATATTTTAACCACTTTTATCACCATGAACTGCTTGTTTTCCTTTAGACTCGAATCGAATAATTTTAGACAGGGCTACAAAGTGAATGAGCAAAAGAGAAATCTAAATCAAATCAATATTTGGTGTGACCACCCTTTGCCTTCAGAACAGCATCAATTTTTCAAGGTACACTGTCACACAGTTTTTGAAGGAACATGGCTGGTCGGTTGTTCCAAACATCATTTCTGAGAAGGATGCGGGCAGATGACGAGGAGTTCGCTGCCATGTTACCCTCGCCTCCTGCAGCCTCATCTCCCCTTGCGTCCGCTTCCAGGAAGAAGCAGCGTCCTGTTGGAGGCAAATTGAATTGCAGCAGCGAGCATTAGCATGAACAAAGCAGATTATTTACTTTGTCGAACATTTTCTTCTATATCTTTGAAGGGAAAAGTTAAGAGACTGGGACCACATCATCCAAACGATGTTCAAATAACGGGACAAACGACAGAATTAATTTTGTGCTACGTGGTTTCAATGAAAGGACTAGCTAACGGCAAGTGTAAGTAGGAATTCACTTTACTGTTTCCCAAGCCTGCTTTTTGGAGGAGACACAGCTTGGACTCAACAAGGAATTGTGGATTTGAAGCATTTATCTGACAAAATTAGGAAACACAAATTCAGCACAAGTCACACTGGAAATAGTATGAAGCTATCAATGTGTGGTAAAGTTAACAGCGCCTGTCAACTGGATGAAGGACACATTGCTTTACAGAGACACAACGAGCTGGTAAAAAAGATAAAAAAAAACATGCATTCACTATCAATTATTGGGGACTGTGTTAAATTTTGTGGGGCGCACAAGCTAGCTTTACGCACATCAGACAAATCCCCGACTTCCCTTCAGCGAGATGTGTTTCTGGACCTCTGCTTTGCTGGGTGATGCACACTTTCTTTTCTTATCTTTTTTCATTCTGCCCTCATGCATGTTGCTTTTTTATACAACATTCTTTAAAAACATCACAACCAGAGGCAGACACAGCTGAAGCTGCAGCAAGGCCCCGCAGGATGCAGCCCAACGCCTCCTATTAAAATATGTAACATGCTTCTTTCCTGTTACACGTCTTTAGAGGTCAAATGTGTCGTTTGAGCCAGTATGTTGTAAAATAGTTGTGATATTGCAGAGTTTACATTTTTAAGTACATCCCTGGCTGCATCAACAGAACTTGATTAGATTTTTCTCGCATTCTGATCATTCAGCAGTCATTCCACCCTTCATGCATATTTTGTTTTTGTAAAAACAAATGAAAGGCATGTGCTAATATGTACAGAAACACCTAGTCAAAAGGTGTGTGATTAGCATTCTGGGTACTCCTCTATATAGTTTCATTCATATCTCTGAAAGCATTCTTTGTTTACAGCATTTTTCTCATCTGCCTAAAACGGTTGCACACTGCTGTATATTTTGATGAATCTCTGAAGAATGTCAGATGTCAAAATCAGAATCATTTTAAAACTTCTTTTTTCGGTGACATATTCAGTCAAAAAATATGAAGAACAACAAAACAGAGAGCCGTCAGTATAGCTGTCAGCTTTAAACAAATATTTTTTTCATCAAGTCATTTTCGCATCATTGCCTGCTATTTTTCTCACTGGGACAGTTGCTCAGAGTAGGTCAGATTCCAGGTGGACGCTGCAATAATTTGTCAAAAGTTTGCAGGTTTTTGTCTTAAAATGTATCTGGCATTCGACTGTCTTTGTAATGCAAAATAAGTATTTTTGGCATTTAAAAGAATTTTGCAATTTGCAGTGAGTTTAAGGTTTGAAGAATGCTGAGAGTGTATGTTGAAATGAAAGGATGCATGCTGTGAAATGGTTTGAATCATTGATAAGTTAAGATAAGATAAGATAAGATGAGATAAGATAAGATGAAACTTTATTAATCCCTCGGGTGGGTTCCTCTGGGAAATTCGGTTTCCAAAAGCACAGCACCGACAGAAGTTACAGTTACAGAATATTATATATATATATAAAAAAACACCCAGCACGCCCCTGCGGGCGGTTTATCCTTCAAGCTCGGGTCCTCTACCAGAGGCCTGGGAGCTTGAGGGTCCTGCGCAGTATCTTAGCTGTTCCCAGGACTGCGCTCTTCTGGACAGAGATCTCCGATGTTATTCCCGGGATCTGCTGGAGCCACTCGCCTAGCTTGGGAGTCACCGCACCTAGTGCTCCGATTACCACGGGGACCACCGTTACCTTCACCCTCCACATCCTCTCGAGGTCTTCTCTGAGCCCTTGGTATTTCTCCAGCTTCTCGTGTTCCTTCTTCCTGATATTGCTGTCATTCGGAACCGCTACATCGATCACTACGCCCGTCTTCTTCTGTTTGTCTACCACCACTATGTCCGGTTGGTTAGCCACCACCATTTTGTCCGTCTGTATCTGGAAGTCCCACAGGATCTTAGCTCGGTCATTCTCCACCACCCTTGGGGGAATCTCCCATTTTGACCTCGGGACTTCTAGGTTATACTCGGCACAGATGTTCCTGTACACTATGCCGGCCACTTGGTTATGGCGTTCCATGTATGCCTTGCCTGCTAGCATCTTGCACCCTGCTGTTATGTGCTGGATTGTCTCTGGGGCATCTTTACACAGCCTGCACCTGGGGTCTTGCCTGGTGTGATAGACCCCAGCCTCTATGGATCTTGTACTCAGAGCTTGTTCTTGTGCTGCCATGATTAGTGCCTCTGTGCTGTCTTTCAGTCCAGCTTTGTCCAGCCACTGGTAGGATTTCTGGATATCAGCCACCTCCTCTATCTGCCGGTGGTACATACCGTGCAGGGGCCTGTCCTTCCATGATGGTTCCTCGTCTCCCTCCTCTTTCTTGGGTTTCTGCTGCCTGAGGTATTCACTGAGCACTCGGTCAGTTGGGGCCATCTTCCCAATGTATTCTTGGATGTTCCTTGTCTCATCCTGGACTGTGGTGCTGACACTCACCAGTCCCCGGCCCCCTTCCTTCCGCTTAGCGTACAGCCTCAGGGTGCTGGACTTGGGGTGAAACCCTCCATGCATGGTCAGGAGCTGCATGCATGTTTTCTAAGTATATATATATATATATATATATATATATACACACACACACACACATATATATAAATACAGAGACATATATAAATAAAATATACGAAGGGGATAAATAGAATAAATAGGAATAAAAATTAAAATACAAGTGAATTGCACATTTCAAGTATTGAGGTCTATTGCACCGTTGACTATTTACAAAAGTATTGCACAAAAGGTATTGCACAGTGAGGTGAAGAGGCACTACAGCTTAGTTGTTCCCCCCTCCTTTGTCCTCCTGTTTCCCCTCCCTCTCCCCTCCAGAGAGGAGTTAAACAGTCTGATGGCGTGTGGGACAAAGGAGTTTTTAAGTCTGTTAGTTCTTGTCTTGGGGAGAAGCAACCTGTCACTGAACAGAGTCCTCTGGTTGTTTATGGCCGTGTGCAGAGGATGCCCAGCATTGTTCATAATGTCCAGCAGCTTTTTTAGTGTCCTTTTCTCTGCCACTGTCACCAGAGTGTCCAGCTTCATGCCGACCACAGAGCTAGCCCTCCTGATCAGTTTCTCCAGCCTGGATGAGTCCTTCTTTGCTGTGCTGCTCCCCCAGCACACCACAGCTCAGTATGATTTAAAATTGATTAAAACAAGCAACCAAACAAACAAACTAAACACACACATTTCACACCTGTTCGCGCGATCTGAACCCTTATTGTAAGGGGAGCTACCAGTCCTTCTGTGGACGAGCTACTTTCTATTTTAAATTCCCTGAATTTAAAATACTCTCTAGACCCAGTCTAGACCCAGCTGGGGAGCTACCCAGAGCTCTAAACCCACTTAACAAACAAACAAACAAACAAACAAAACAGTATATAAAATCAAAACAGATAAAATCAGAACAGTAGATAAAATCAGTAGTTAGTGTAAGTTTGGAAATTTTAGCTTAAAAGTGTGGATTTGGTGCTTTATTCAAATGCAGCTGAGAACAGGTGAGTCTTCAACCTGGATTTAAATAAACTGAGTGTTTCAGCTGATCTGAGGCTTTCTGGGAGTTTGTTCCAGATATAAGGAGCATAAAAGCTGAATGCAGCTTCTCCGTGTCTGGTTCTGACTCTGGGAACTGATAAAAGACCGGATCCAGATGACCTGAGGGATCTGGATGGTTCATACTGGGTCAGGAGGTCACTGATGTATTTTGGTCCTAAACCATTCAGAGCGTTATAGACCAGCATCAGAACTTTAAAGTCTATCCTCTGACGGACAGGCAGCCAGTGTAAAGACCTCAGAGCTGGACTGATGTGGTCCACTTTTTTGGTCTTAGTGAGGACTCGAGCAGCAGAGTTCTGAATGAGCTGTAGTTGTCTGACTGGTTTTTTAGGTAGACCTGTAAAGATGCTGTTACAGTAATCAAGCCTACTAAAGATGAATGCATGGACTAGTTTTTCCAGGTCCTGTTGAGACATCAGATCTTTTATCCTTGAAATATTCTTGAGGTGATAGTAAGCTGACTTTGTTATTGTCTTAATGTGTTTTTCTAAGTTTAGGTCTGCATCCATCACTACACCCAAATTTCTCGCCTGGTTTGTGGTTTTTAGGTGTATAGATTGAAGTTCTCTGGTGACCTGTAATCGTTTTTCTTTGGCGCCAAAGACTATTACCTCAGTTTTGTTTTTGTTTAGCTGGAGAAAATTGTGGCACAACCAGTCATTAATTTCCTCAATGCATTTACCAAGAGCCTGTACAGGGCCTCGGTCTCCTGGTGACATTGTGATATATATTTGTGTGTCATCTGCATAGCTGTGGTAGTTTATTTTGTTGTTGTTTATAATCTGTGCCAGTGGGAACATGTAAATGTTAAACAGAAGGGGTCCCAAGATGGAACCTTGGGGAACTCCACATGTGATACTTGTCTGCTCGGATGTGAAGTTACCTATTGATACAAAGTATTTCCTGTTTTCTAAGTATGTTTTGAACCAGTTTAGTACAGTTCCTGAAAGACCTGTCCAGTTCTCCAGTCGTTTGAGTAATATGTTGTGGTCAACTGTATCAAATGCTGCACTGAGATCCAGTAAAACTAAGACTGACATTGTTCCACTGTCTGTATTCAGACATATGTCATTGAACACTTTGGTCAGAGCGGTTTCAGTGCTGTGGTTCTGTCTAAAACCTGACTGGAAGGCATCGTAGCAGTTATTCTGTTTTAAGAAGTAACTGAGCTGTTGAGAAACTGCTTTTTCAATGATCTTACTTAAAAATGGGAGGTTTGAGATCGGCCTGTAGTTGTTCATTTGTGTCTTGTCAAGATTGTCCTTTTTCAGTATAGGTTTGATTACAGCAGTTTTTAGTGATTCTGGAAACACACCTGACATTAAAGAAAAGTTGACGATCTGTAACAGGTCTGACTCCAAAGTCTTTGAGACCTTTTTGAAAAAACTTGTTGGCAGGACATCTAAACAGCAAGAGGAGGAGTTCAGTTGACCTAAGATGTCCTCCAGGTCTTTGCTGTTAATAGGGTGAAACTGTTTCATGGTGTTTAAACAGTTTTTCGGTGGACACAGTACATATCCTGGATCTGCTGTTGATGTACCAACTGCTTGTCTAATTTTTTGGATTTTTTCAGTGAAGAATTTGGCAAAGTCATTGCAGGCCATGGTTGAATGAAGTTCAGCTGCCACTGACACAGGAGGGTTTGTTAGCCTGTCAACTGTAGAAAATAAGACCCGAGCATTATGGCTGTTTTTAGTGATGATGTCAGAGAAGTAGGACCTCCTTGCACTCCTCAGTTGTAAATTATAATTGTGAAGTTTCTCTTTATAGATGTCATAATGAACCTGGAGGTTTGTTTTTCTCCATCTGCGCTCAGCTTTCCTACACTCTTTTTTCATTTTTCACCAGTGTGGAGTTTCTCCATGGAGACTTTTTCCTTCCAGAGATAACCTTCACCTTAATGGGAGCAATAGTATCCATTACATTTAACATTTTTGCATTAAAGCTATTGACGAGCTCATTGACTGACCCTCTGGACAGGTCAGGTGTTAATGGGAAGATCTGGTTAAAGATCTCACTACTGTCTTCAGTTATACACCGTTTTGTGATCACTGCTGTTGATATATTTATGTGGGCTGAGATTTTACTTTCAAAGAAAACACAGTAATGATCAGACACGCCCACATCAGACACAGTAACCTTTGAAATGCTCAGGCCCTTGGAGATCAGTAGGTCAAGAGTGTGTCCTCTATTATGTGTGGCCTCTGTTACATGCTGAGTCAGCCCAAAGTTGCCCAGAGTGTTACTCAGGTCTTTAGTCCCTTTGTCCTGAGGGTTGTCCACATGAATGTTAAAATCCCCAGCAATAATTACACAGTCAAAATCAACACAGATCACAGACAGCAGTTCACTGAGGTCATTAAAAAAGTCTTTGCAGTATTTGGGAGGCCTGTAAACATTAAGAAACAACTTTGGATGGGGCCTTCAGCTGAAAAGCCACATATTCAAAAGACTGAAAACTTCCAGGAGATAGCTGCTTACATTGAAATGATTCATTAAATAAGACAGCGACCCCTCCTCCTCTCCTGCTCGCCCTGGCCTCACTGATAAAACTGTAGTTAGGAGGGGTCGTCTCGATGAGAACAGCTCCACTGTTACTTTGGTCCAACCAAGTTTCAGTTAGAAACATAAAATCAAGGCTGTGCTCAGTGATTAAATCATTAATTAAAAATGTTTTCCCAGCTAAAGATCTAACGTTTAATAAAGCCAACTTAAGTGTTTCAGAGGTATTACTTGTCCCCTCGTGTTTGGGAGCAGTCTGTGGCACACAAGGTATGTTTACTATGTTTAAAGATCTTTTAGTGTGCAGCTCTCTGTGTTTTGACCAGGCCACATGTCTCCTTCTGTCACCTAAAAGTACAGAGATTTTAAAACCTTCTACTAAACAGGGTCCCAGCTTCTCCTGGGAAAAGTCACCACTGCCATAATCCTCACAGCCCGGACCCTCCACACATCACACATCAGACTGGGGAGACAAAGCATGAAGGTGGTAAGGAGGAACTAAGGGGGGCGAGGCTGGGCAATGTGACTTCGATTGCTCTGTTGAGGGTGGGGCTCGGTGGCGAACCTTTGGCTGCTTTGTTGGGGGGTTTATGGGGGACAAAAAGGGATTGGGACGGGGGGTAGATCTGAGCCCAGCATTGACCCGCTCCATCATCTCTTCAGTGAATTTCAGGTGTGGGGAGGAGGGAGAAAGGGAGGGGGAGGAGGGTGATGGGGGTGATGGCCTGTCAGGGGTTTGGGGGACTGGGGAAGATCGTGGTCCTGGTCGTTGGTGTTGTTGAGAGAGTTGGAGGCAAATAGGGACAGTGCAACTGGCCTATAACACTGAAGGGTCAAGCAGCAGCATGTATGAATACCACTGAGGCAACATGAGCTTTGGATTACAAGCTGGGAACTTGACAAGTGACATGACTGTTTGAAGGCACTGGACGTGATATTTGCCATGCTGGGAGTTAACCTACATGAAAGAAACAGAGAAGAAGAAACAGCTGAGTTGGGCCTGTGTTTGTTGGAGATTTGAAGGGCACACAGGAAACTGTGAGAAGAGGGACAGGGACCAGTGAGAGGTCAAGCCCGGACGAGTTCGAGAGAGAGCGTATGGGGAATTGGATTGAAAATTGAGGCTGAACTGGTGGAGGTTTAGATGTGTCCAAAGCATCATAACAGAAAGGTACATTTAAAAAAGAGAGAGAGAGAGAAAGAAATACATAAACTAACAATTACATGAATGAATAGAAACCACACATACACAAATTGTTACATGTGAAATTATTTTTGGAGAGAAGCAGAAGTGAGACAGTTTGAATCCACAGCTCAGTGCAAAGAGGCATGAATTACACCTGATTATAAAAACACATCAAGGCAATGAAGACCAGCTTACATTCATGAATGAAAATACATGACATAAATTGGTGTTTCTGCCCGGAGAGAGAGAAGTGTGTTGTTTAAGCAGTGATGATAATAATGAAAATGTCTTAGTTTTGTCACTTTTAGGTGAAAAGCAGACCTGGATCAATTTTCCACATGCAGCAGTTGGAAGAAAGTTATAGGTTAACATCACTGGAAACGTTCAGGCCAAGTTTCTGGCTGAACTGTTTACAGCGCCATGTGTCTCTCAACCTCACCAGCAAGCTCTCACTCGTCCCTGAAGACAAGGAATGCAGTTCCAAAGAGCAATAACATGGCAGTTAAAGAGAGACAGTGGAGAATGCAGGACAAAGCGGAATGAGAACTGCCTGCTATTGGACTGTTGAAGTGGGAGAGGACAACAAAGTGAGTAGGGGAGAACACAGAGGAGTGCTGTTATTCAATGTGGGAAATCAAAATTTGGGTTAGCAAACCTGGGAAAAACAAAACTGACTGCTTAAGTGGGAAAATTGTGAAGGAGTCTGAAACACTGCAAAAAAGAAACATACAAAATCACACACACAAACAGAAAATGTATTAACCCTACTAACACAAACACAAGAGAGCTCATGAAGATTAGACAACATCTTCAGCATGTGAGTCTGTTTATCATCTTGTCCAAGTCGCTTAGTGTGATGAAGAAGTGATACAAAGACCATTGGACTCATAGCAAAGTAGTTAAAAAATGATCAAACTATAGCAGAGAAATGTGTAGGAAAGGCAGCTTTGAGAACATGCCCTGGTGGATCTGTAGCTCCACTGCACAGACATCGATTAAACCTGACTAATAACACACACACATGCAATGAAAATCAGCTTGTTATCTTTCATCAGTGTTAAAATAGTGTGAATTTAACACACTTAAAGCCTGAAGTTGAGGAATAACTCAGGGAAGTTCCATGACAATAGAGTGATTCTTGTGAAAAGGAAAAAGTGATAAAAGCTTAAAGTACTTTTTAGATTAGTGAATTAGAAATGCTCCTGTACAGATTGATCAAAACAAGTGATTACTCTAGGAAGAAAATAAAAATAATTGAATAATGTGGTAATGTTTTAAATATGCATTTCCCTTGTCAAGGCAACTTCTTGAAATATGACTCAGTATGCAAATTAGGTGAATGACTGGGGACAGGAAAAGAAAAAACAAGAACTTAAGTTTCCTGTCTGACTGTATGAGTGAGGCTTGCACTGAAAGAAACACTGTGACTGTGTGAGAAGAATGGCTTGGTAAAATACAGGACAATTAAATAAAGTGGTCAGGTCTGTGACTAAGTGCAGTAGTCCAGATTTGGAAAATAAATTTAGAATTTAGTGAGGACAGATTGTTATAACGTGTTTGGAAAGGGCTTAATGAGAATATCAATGTGGTGCAAAACTGTGTGGCTTTTAACAAGATTTTCTGTGTATTTAGCAGGTGAAATTATGTCAGTTGACCTAGGAGTGTCAGCAGAGGTGGGTAGTAATGAGTTACATTTACTCCGTTACATTTACTTGACTAAGTTTTTGAAAAAAAATGTACTTTTAAAGTACCTTTTTTGCACTTTTTACTTTTACTTGAGTACATTTGTGAAGAAGAAAAGGTACTTTTACTCCGCTACATTTACAAAATTCGACTCGTTACTTTTTAAAAATTAATTAGTTTAACACATTAGATAACATGCCGCCAGTGGAGTTTCCGGTAACTTTTTTACCAATGAGATGTGGCCATGCAGTCACATGACCAGTTTGAAACTGTGGCGGGCAGAGCGGCCCAAGCGTTTCAAAGTAGCGGACACAGAGAAAGAAGAAACATTAAAAACATGGCAGAGCCAGTCGTCTACGCTAGAGCTGAAGAGGATGAACACCCTTGGCCTTACATACAAAGGATGTTTTGCTTAAAAGCAGCACAAAAGAACAGCTATGTCTTCAGTGTCGGTGTCTTCAGTGAGAGCCAAAACAACAACTTTTCAGTGTGAAAAAACTCAGCTGTGTAACCTGAGGAAACGATAAGTTTTCTCTAAATATCTTTTAGCTGTGGTTAGCTGGATGTCAGTCTTATGTTACAGACGCTGTGTCGAGCTCGAGCTGCGAGTCATATTTTCGGCGCTATTGTTACGAGTTCAAAATTGGGGATGGAGACGAGGAAAAACCACAATAACAACACTGGTCCGGCCGGGTTGAGTCAAACGATGATTTTAATAGTCACACACGTGGGAGATGGACACTGTATGCAGACAGCCTCAAATCTCAAAATGGTGGAGCATTGATCAAACTCTTATAGCCTCTGGTTCTTCCACCTTATCATAAAAGCCTAAACATTCACATGCTTTCTCTCACACGGCGCCTAAGCTACGACCTTGGCTCCCCGTTTATCTGCTCCTGCTGAGTTGGGGCAGAAAACTCCAGCATATTCTGTTCTCTTCTAATCAGACAAATAAGGCGATGACTTTCTGCAAACAGTATTTCTTATAACATCATAAAACAATATCATTCATCCACAATAAATCAGCAGTCTACTTTAATGCAAATCAGTTTAACAAATGCAATAGTTATCAGCTTCTTCTAATTCAGGAGAATAATGCAAACTAAAACTACATAATAATTCACAATCTTTAGTTAGGGGTATAACATGGCATAAAATAATATTATAATCTAACAATTCCCCCTGATGAGCTCATTAGAATAATGAGCTCACCAACACCCTGTAATCCAGTGTGACCGGGTTCATCTCTTCTCACTCCTGAGGACCTTTGTCCCCCTGATGGGCGAACAATATGTGAGATGACCTCTATGTTTGCGCAGTTCAGATATAAGAAAAACTATTATTCCAACAATAGCAGGTACAGATGACACTCCCCAGTTCTCCCACAGCTTTATTTGGTGCTACCTTATACCCTTCAGACATACTCAGACTAGAACCTCTGTCCAAGGAGCTTTTAGCCTTTATTTTATTGCTGCAGCTACCAGTGCCGTCCAGTTGGGTGATCCTCTGCTCTCCTTTCTTCAACCTCAGGGGTTAGACAACCCTTCAGTCGTTGCACAGATCAGGGGATTATTCTGCCCCGATTTCAAACAACGATCTGTGTATCCTCGGGTCAAGTGTGTCCTCCAGAAAAAGATCAGGAAGGCGTCCCCCTTTTGCCCAAGAGCCTCTCGAACCTCGTTGGTCTGGTGTTCCTGGATTTCCGCCAACCCCTTCATGGTTATTGCTGTGTTTATGGGATCCATCCTCTGAGGTGACTAGCTGGAGCCCAAACGCCATGACACTTGGACCCAGTTGGTGTCTCGGCAGTCACTGTGTCTATCTCTGCTGCGAAGGATCCTCGCATATCTGTGACCTCGTCTGGTGTCTGTTCCTTTCTCTGTAAGAGACAGAAAACCAAAACACCTCTCTTCCTACCCCTAATAACCTCATGTTGTTATCTACTGACCTTCTAGTGATTCAGAATTTTTAAGAATATTCAGAATGTCCCAGGGACTTATTCTAATCATATCCTATGTGTGTGTAAGCGTGTTTGCATTATGCCCTCTGCACTCAAGGCATTTCCTACACTTTATCAGTCCGGACCATCACGCCGAACGAAGCTTATGACCTTCAAAAGGCCGAGTGCCAACTCATTATAACACATTTGCAAGGTGTGTCTGAAAATTACTAAAACCACTCACATTAAGACAAGACATCAAAAATAAATTAGCCATTTTTAATCCTAACATTTGCCCCCCAAAAATCATGTGTTTGGTTCCGCCTACTGTCCCTTATGGAGACACAATATTGCAGCTACAAGGTCTCCCAGGTTGTTAAGTTGATCTGCGTGTAATTCTCTGACTCAGGTATTTAATATTAAATGAATCTCGTGTAATTAACTGCCACTACTTAAAACTTAACTTAAAGATATAATTGAATAAAAGATCACAGAGAATAACATGATATCAGTGGTATGTAAGCGCGTGCGGCCTTCTATGCTCGAAGTCACTCCACACCATAGATCAGCCAAACATCGCGTTGACTGTAGCTTTTAACCCCTATTAACTTGAGCACAACTCTATAATGAGCAACAAACTGCAATATGTATAAAAATGATCATGGTTACACCTGCAATAGAAGATCGTATGATTATCCTGACACCTGTGAATATACGATTAAGAATAGAAGATTAACCTGAGGTTATAACAATCACTGGAACACAAATGTTAGTACAATGTCAAAAACTTCAATAAATGTTTAATGCAATGCTTGTTATATGATTCTGATGCAATAATAATGCTGATGCTAAAATGACAGTAAAACACCCCCTTTTATCCCGTTTATAAACTTGACTCATAAACTTTTATAAATGCCTCTTTTAAATTTTATTTCCCCCCGTCTCCCCCTTACTGACCACAGCAGGGGAAACTGAATCAGCCATGAATCCAGCTCACCTGATTCATCAGTGAGCCCCACCGTCACTGGCGTCTGACAGGGTGACGCTGCATACTCTTCCTTTAATGTCACTATTTTCAACCTGTTAATTAGAATGCTTAAACCTGAAGTCGACTACGTCCACAACAAGTTAATACAGCTGTAAATGTGGCCAATTATCAATCTATTAACAATCAATAACAAAAAATAGCTTTTATTTTATGCATGCTTTCAGTCAACCACTCACCCAGAGGATCTCCAATCCCAGAAAATTCCTTTTCCTCATTCAATGAGTCTGTCCTCCTTCCATGCCCTGGTAACTGGTCCATCCAGAGCCATATGATCTTGAAATATACATTCAACAAGCCAAACCACACCTTGGTCACACCAACCCTTTTCCGCCCTGAAGATGTTCAACGCCATCTTAGTCTGGACTGTCAAAGGTGACTTTAACGCTGACTGTTCCGACAATCCATTTTATAACATTTCCTGGTCAGATTTGCCAATCTCTGCACCAGGGTTTTAAACATTTTGCCATTTTCATTTGTTTTTATTTTTATTTAGTTTCGACTCCAGATTTTCAACAGTCATCAGTCCTGATGTTTATACCAGTTGTAATTAGTTTTTACCAATTCTTTGCTAGTTTAGTCTAGTTTTTATTTTCTGAAAATCCTTAGTTTCAGCTTAGTTTTGATTAGCGCCAGTTATAGTTTTAGTTGTGTTTTGCAAAAATTAAGTGTCACCAAATCCCAGTTCCATCATATCAATCATGCTCTTCTGCTTATCCTTGGGTATTGAGACTATTAACTCTTGCAGCACCGGGTGCTCCTAATTTTGGTTCAAGTGAATTGATAAACTTTTTGAAGGCGATTGACTCACACAATTATTTAGATGTCCCAGTCCTGTTGTCTCGGGATGCATCACGCTGCCTTATCTGGGGTTAGCTGTTTTCTGGGGATGCGGGTTGAGTGGGGGAGCTCTTCAAGGAGGGGGAGAGTGCTCCCCCTGATGAGCTCTTCAAGGTAAGCTAGGTTAACCTTCTTGTGTGAGCTTTTCAAGTGCCCTTCAAGGTTTGTGGGATTTTTCGTGTTATAAATGTCCCTCATAACCCCCTGATGACCCAGTACTTCATTTTTGTGCACTGTAGTACACATTTAATTTTTGCTTGTAGCTCTCATACTCTACTTGCCACTCATCCAAGTCCTGATGTTTCTTAGAGAGGACAACAGTACCTTTAAAATGATATCACATGTGTGGGGGTGTGGCCTTGCCAATTGTTTTTTCCCACCTTTTCAAAATGGCTGGCGTGCCCACAAGCACATTTTATGGAAGAAAGAAAGGTAAGCTTGATATTTACATTTAAAATGTTTTGTTAACCTCAGATTTTGATTAATTTTCAAAAATAAACGTCTAGTAAATAATTTGAGGGGTCTTTAAGAATTAGGCTTATTGAGTTTCACAGAGAACATGACTAATTTATTAATGTGTACTCTAGTGCACGTCGGGACTTTGTACTTATATTTATTTCACTTTTTCCTAGTAGACAACTCTTTAACGAAGGCAGAGAGAATTCTTAACAGAATAATTGAGCGAGATTCAAACATAGATTCTTCAGAAGATGAGAGCCATGTGAGCCAGATAGGAGAGGGTGAGAACCCAGGAGGAGCCACACGAAGATTATCAAGATGCAGTGGCAGATGTAATAGAGAAAAACACAGGGCCACCTGAAATCTGTCGTCCTATCTGGTCCAAAACCGATATGTAGGAGAATCTGGAATTTTGATTTTGAGTTAAAAATAAAATATGGGTAAAATACAGAAATGTTTTCCAGTAAAGGAAAAAAAATAAGAGTCGCATTTATAAATGAATCCATGACACCTAATTGTTTCTACAAGATCACATCGTTGCTAAAAGTTATCTGTGATCTCAATGTGTGAAAAGAACTCCCAGTATCTGGAGTTCAAGCTCCTCTTGGCTGAGAAACATGGGACAAACATGTGAACAAGACCTGACTAATACCAGTAATGAAGAGTTCTCTCCAAAAATCAAGAAAAGGAAGCCCCAACCAGATGAGAGTGTAACAAAATATGGTTCACTCCACTTGCCTGAAATGGTTAACAGTCCAAGGCATTTCAGTTGTAGAATGGTTGGGTGCAACAGTAAAACACATGTGAGATGTGGGAAGTGCCAAATGTTCCTTTGTGTCTCCCAATAACAAATCACAGTACTTCCTCAGATATCATAAATGAATTGACTTTTGTGAAATAGAAAGCCCAGTGCAATCACTTGTTCCTGAACCAATGGCTTACAGCTAGTGAAGTGTCAGTGACTTCTAAGTTGATCCCTGATCTACATTTTTATGATATTGTTATATAAATAAGTTTTAATATCCTGCTTACAAAAATTTCAGTGGAGGATTTAATTTTCTTAAATAGCTCTTGAATGGGCAGCACGGTGGCACGGTGGTTAGCACACAGCCAGAAGGTCCTGAGTTCAATTCCACCATCAGGCCAGGGTCTTTCTGTGTGGAGTTTGCATGTTCTCCCCGTGTCTGCGTGGGTTCCTTCCGGGTACTCCGGCTTCCTCCCACCATCCAAAGACATGCAGTTTGTGGGGATAGGTTAATTGGATAATCCAAATTGCCACTAGGTGTGAATCTGTGAGTGAATGTGAGTATGAATGGTTGTCTGTCCTTGTGTGTTAGCCTTGCGACAGACTGGCGACCTGTCCAGGGTGTACCCCGCCTCTCGCCCTATGACAGCTGGGATAGGCTCCAGCACCACCCGCGACCCTGAAAAGGATAAGCGGTAGCGAATGGATGGGATGGATAGCTCTTGAATGTTGTTAGTTTCACATTCGTGATCAATGAACTCCCCTTGTGCACTGTAGTGCACATGTTGTAAAATTTAAATAAAGTTAGTTAAAAACAATTTTGTTTTTGTAGTGTGTTTTTTACCGTCCCAACACTTGATTTATCTTAAAAAGAAAAAAGAAAAAGAAAAAATGAAAATACTTTTCCTTTTTTCTTCTTCCTCCCTGGGTCTCAGGAGGACATTGTGTCTCTCTCCACTACAAGACTCTTTCTATATCTAAAAAACAATCATATTCAAAGTAATCCTAAATTGGACTCTGGCGCTTTCTCCCGACTTTTCCTGACGTGGTTCTACGCGTGGACGGAGCAGCGACACAGACGACTCGACTAACGTACTGCCTTGACTTCACTATTACACATTTTGCTATAAATTCAGTTAAGTTTAGTTAGTTTTGTGAACACTCATTACAGTTTTAGTTAGTTTTCCTTTTTTGTTTTGATTTTATTTCCATTAACGCAAATGTTTTTCCACTTCTAGTTTTTGTTATTTCGTTTGTTGTCTGTAATAATAATAATAATCTTGCCCTGCACACTGGAATAAACATAATCAACATAATCAACATTTTACTGCGTGTCAATTCACCATCTTATCGATTCAAATGCTCCATCCTTATGTGGTTTGTGACATCATGTTTATCTAAATCTCCACTTTGTCTCTAAATGTTTGAAGAATTTTTCAAGTTCGGGGTCAAATTTTGAGAATTTGACCATAAGTGAAATTTATGGCGTTCTCACCCCCTTTAGGGCTTACCTTTCCCAGTTTTAATGATATTCCTCTCTATTCTTTGCAAGTACCCCTTTTCGGTGGCGAGAAACTGTTGGTGTGGTCAAGCGGGTGCTGTAAAAACAAAAGCTCAGGACAGAACAGTCACCAGTCATGTACTTCATTCAAAATTAGCATATATTGAACTTCATATTGATCCTCTGAGTGTAATGGTACATTTCAATTTGAACTTCTCAAAGCTAAACACAATATTTTACTTTATCTTACTCTTGTTCTTGTGCAGCACCACCCCTGTCGGTTCTATCTTACTTTTAAATTGCTGACTATTTCAAGAAAGCACCCAAAAGACGGGGACCAGTGTTTATCATTACATATCTCTATTTTGAGCGTGACAACTCTATCATTCCCCTGTTATTCATAGACCTCAGTGGAGGGTTTTTTTTTTATTTTTGTTTTTTTTTACCTCTATAAAAGTTCATTGACTCTTTACAGTGACCCGCTATGGTTAATAATAACATGTTCAGTCATGAGTGGAATCAAACCTTTTCTTCACTTTAGCATTTAACATTCCCAACCATATAATATGATACATTAATCGAAACACAGCTACTAAAACACAATTTTCTTAATGTAAACATCAGTAACTCAAAATTAGCAACCAAAGGGTTCAGTCTGCAGCTCACACTCATGTGAAGCTACAGCCTCCCCCTTTAGTCTCTGTCAACCTTCTGTCCTTGCAAAAACAAAACAAAGCAAGACAAAACCTCCACCCTTCTTTTACAGGCTGGGTGAGTTGTTGTGGACATTCACTAATCCTAAAGTCGGCACCGTTTTTGTCTCAGTATCAAGTCAGTTAAAGCTTTTAGTCGTCAGTCCGTCACATGCATCCATCCACACACATTCATACCAGGTATTGCTGATAATGGGGTCTCACGCGCAACCTATTCGAGCCTCCATCACCAGCAAGATGACGTCATCATTTTAAAGGAAACGGTTCCTTGTTTGTTTTTTCCTTCTTTGGACTGGATTGACTCGCTGCAATCCTTTTAGGCTCAGGACTTCTCATTCGATCAGTGTCCCATATAAGTGAATTTCTCCCAAGCCCATTATAATCATGGAGAAAAACACTTTGCGACTGTTTCCAGTAAGAATATTTCATAGCGCTTTAAAGTTCAATCTCTCAGGCCTGGATTAAGGAGCCGATTTGTTAAATCAGGAACTCACAAAATACCAAAATATCATCACCGGTGGATCACACCTCTCAGATGTTCTTATCTCAGTGCACTGTAACGAAAGCAAAAACAAACGTAACCAATAAAATACTAATAAAGTAACAAATACTGGGGCCCGTTGCAAACATGTCCAAGCATAAAACCATCTTTCTCTCTCTTAGAGAAGGAAAACAATCCAAACCTCACTGATAGAATCAACCTAGTGTCAAACAAAACCCAAAAATCAACCGACAATATTGTGGGACAATATTGTGCAGGAATACAGGCACCGTAACTCCTTTTTGCACTGACAAAAACATGTTGGATTGACTTAACTCAACAGTGGACACTGGTTGCACACAAATGCTTTGCTTTGGCAGAAACATAAACAACTGAGTCAAATCAACGCAACCTTTTCATATTCTCTCCGAAATAAAACTCACACCGTTCATTCATCATTTTCACTCTGTACCACTGCTCCTTATGAGGCTGTGTGAAGCACAATAAACAATTCAGTGGAGGCCTTAAGCCATAAACAGACATCACGCACAGATATTGTTTTCACTACCCAACTGCTTTAGACCCTGTCCCCTAAATCTACACAAATGCCCTCTGGGTGGCATGAAATGCATTTAACCAATAAACAATCAATGGCTTCTTGTTGTTGTAACCAGAATCAGAATCAGAAAGGGTTTTATTGCCAAATGTTGAGCAGGTTTACAACTGCCGACTCCGTATTTGGATGTTTGTGTGCAGCATTTGTTAGTAAAGCATTCTTCATTGCATCAGCGTGTGTGTGTATCACTCTTCATTGCACAAGCTTGGGCACGTGTGTGTGTGTCAGTTCTCACTCAATCAACGAGTGCATATATGCATATGTGCATTTCTCTTCATTCTGAGTCAGTGCATGTAGATGTGTGTGTTTGTGTGGGTGTTTGTGTTCATCACTTTCCTGTTCTGGTGTTCTGGGTAAACCACGGCCTGAAGCGTGCCCTGGGTCCTGCCCTCCTCCTTTTCAGTCCGTTTGCATCCGTTGGTGCTGCTGCTCAAAGTTCTGTCCATACTGGTTCTGGCCCCAATTGAGGCAGTGCTTTTCTCCAGTGTCCTGCATCTTCTCCTTGTACCGCTCCTCCTTAACTTGACCCTTTTGCTTCTGTAGCTCCTTCAGGGTTTGCTCCTGCTGTTGGAGCTTTTTCGTCAGGTTTGGCAACCTCCTGCTCCAGCAAGGTCCGGCCTGATTTCAAGTCCTGTGTCTGGGACTCCAAGCCTGATGGGTTCGATTATCAGCCAGCTCCTCCTGATCCATGCTCAGTTTCTGCTCTGATGCCTTGAGCTCTTACTGAGGGCAGAAACCTCAGAGTCTTCTCCGTACAGGTCAGATTGAAGTTTATTGATGTTTCCCTTGCTTTGCTCCACGGCCTTCTACAACTCTGCTGTTCGGCTCTTCTCAGAGGTCAGCTCCTGGCCGAGCCCCGACACCTGTGCCTTCAGCTTATTTTCTCCTGGTGCTTTTGTTCATTCCGAGGTGCCTCCTGACCTCAGTTACTCCTCCTGTCTCTGGCACGCCCTTTTTGCTGCCTGATCATGCGTGTTGGTCCGTCACTGTCCTGCACAGTTTTAATGCAGAGTTGTTAAGGTCAGCATTGTCTTGCTCGGCCTCATTTTTCCTCCGGGCTTAATGGGCGTCTCGTCACAGCTCTGCCAGCTGAAGCTGTCTGGAAATCTCCCCCGTTGTGAAACGGGCCTTGGATTTAACGCTGTCCGTCTCCGCTGCATGAGATCGTTTTCCTGCAGCACTGTTGACATTTTCAGGTTGTTGTTGTGGGTCCAGCTGCTGTAGCATTTGGTCAGGGTCACATCAAAGATGGTGGAGGAGAGAGCAAAGATGGTAGAGGGGAGAGCAGGAGTCCAGGTCAGCCTCGGCTTTCTGGGCCGACAAAGCAGCCTGTAATCAAGCATAAAGAGAAAAAACAAAACAAAAACAAAACAAAAACAGACGAACAGGAAAATGATGTTGTGTTGGCTGTGTTATTCAGAGAGGGGAGAAACAACGGGGCCAGGCCCTGTGTCAGCCTTCTCTCCCCCTTTTTTTTGTTTTTTCTCACCATATAATCAACTCATAACCCACCAAGCTGACAGGACAACAACAACAACAACAACAACCTTTATTTATAGAGCACATTAAAAGCCTAGGCATACCAAAGTGCTTTACAAAAAAACAATAAAATAATACAGTTAAGAGCATTAATATCAAATATAATAAGAACAGCAGACAATGTTCACAGTAGAAAGCCACTAATAAAATGGACTGCAGCACATAGATTATAGCAGACCCAGTGCCGCATGATAGAGAACACCAAGAATAAAGGAATAGTAAAAAGTTAATACAATAGGTCGCAGTTAACAGTCAGCATTTAACGGGTAGAAAAGGCAAGTTCAAAAAGATAAGTTTTAAGGCGTGCTTTAAAAGAAAAAAATAGAATCAGACTCCCGAATGCCAATCGGGAGGCTGTTCCATAACTCAGGTGCAGCAAAGGCAAACGATCGATCGCCTCTAGATTTCAACCGAGATCTGGGCTGAACTAACAATAACTGCGAGGATGACCTTAAAGCCCTGGCAGGGACATAAGGGTTTAAAAGTTCCTTAAGATAGGTTGGTGCAGTATTATTGATAATTTTAAAAGTAAGCAGCAAAATTTTAAATTGAATACGGTATTTGATAGGCAGCCAATGCAGCTCAGCAAGAACCGGAGTAATATGGTCAAACTTCTTGGTTTTAGTTAGAATACGTGCCACAGCATTCTGAACTGTCTGTAATCTATTGAGAAGGGTAACATGGACAACACAGGTACATGTTAAAATTCTTAAGATCATGTTTAAAAGCCCAAAAATGGACTTTTCTTTCATTCAGTAATCACTTGTATTAATCAATCAGCAGAAAACATGTCACAGTTTGAATCTTTTTACCACTAAATTTGTCGTATCCTCACTGGTTGGTCAGACCAGTGTCTTTTTTGAAGTTAAGTTGTTGTCCTGCAACCCAGAGAGTTTATTTGTTAGTAGTGGATAAACTTTATCATTTCTTTAATCTTGCTGGCAAATCTTCACGTGTTCATGAATGTGAGCTGTTTCTTCATTGCGTGTATGTGCGTTTGTAGGTGGGTTATTTTAACTTTTTCTTAAACGAGGCATTTCTCTAACACGTGCCTCTCTCACATTTCTCTGCTTGTGTGTGTTTTGTTTCACCTTTTGTTGTGATGCTCCGGACGCCTTCCCAACCTCCACAAGTCTGTTGGCCCCAATTTTATGTGTTAAAACTTCTCTTAATTTCTCCTCTAATTCTCTTCTAGCTGCTGTCTTTTCCACAGCTGCTGATTCTTGCTGAGTGTGGTTTCCATTACTATAATTTTGCTTCGGCCGCTGTGCTTGTGGGGGGCAGTTGGTCCAGGCCCGTAGCCACCTGTATCAACACACTAAGAGATTTATTTAATATCCTTTTCATCACAATCTTACTCTGCCGACTGAAGTGCCGGTCTAAATCATACACGATTTGTCTCTTCTATATCAAAACCCAGCCAAACATCAAACATTCAGCGTAGTCATTCAAAACCTTATTTGTAATATTATAATCAGCAAAATCAGTGTTTTAATTACAGGCATGTATCATTGTTTGCAAATCATAATTATAAAACTCAAAAACACACTAAACAGGAAGCAAAAATCCTCTGTGCGCTCCACAGCAGCCACCTCATTTGCATGTTCACACACCGTCTAAAAATAGCTCGCAGTGCTGCAGCTGCACCTCACCCACACTCTCACACAAAGCTCAGATAAAACTCTATTATTTTATATTACAAAGACGTTTTATATTTACAATCACTGCAAGGCCTGACAGATTTAGCGCCTATACAATTTCGACAAATTTTACCATAACGGGTCCAACCGAAGAAAGATAACTTTTTTGCAGCCAATCCCAGTATCTGTTTCCTCCAGAACAGTCTCTGGCCTAATTTCTAAAGTCCCTAACTCAATTTAACTGTATCCAAAAAAGCACATAACACTGTTTCTGACGGTGAAGTGGTAAAACCACTTAGTTGTTCTGGAGTGCCCCAGGCTCCACAGTGACCAACTGACTATCCCTCAAAGAGGACAAGCATTGGGCGTCCCCAACCCTGGCAAGCGTTACCTCTGAGCAATGCGCTTCTTAGCAGTTTCCGACTGCCGTCCTATAATAATTTATAACACTTTGAAACAACAGTCAACACCCTAAAACATGAGTCTGACTAAGGCAAGTGCAACCTAGAGGTCAATGGAGCCTTCCCTCACTTATAATCACACAGGTCCACACTTATAACCAATTTGGACTTTAACCAACAACATGACCAATTCCCTACCAAACTACTTGAGACTCTAACTCAATTTCTTGGGACTCTAACCCAGCATTTCTTTCATACTTTTTCAAATTCATTAAACACTCTTAACCGACTTTAACTGCATAACACACACGGGGATCCTCATCAAAATCAAAACAGCCCCTCTACCAGTAATTTCAGTGAGTAGACTTTTAATCTAATCATGTCCAATTTGGCACACTTTGGAAATAATTCAACAGGTAGTGCCTTACCTTTGTATAAGCCGGCTTATGCCCACTCACGTCAGACCACTGGCTTGTGCCTGTCCGTTCGACAACCTCAGACCGTCCAAACCTCTAACTTCCACCCCAATACCACAGGACGAGCCCCCAAACTGTTACGAGTTCAAAATTGGGGATGGAGACGAGGAAAAACCACAATAACAACACTGGTCCGGCCGGGTTAAGTCAAACGATGATTTTAATAGTCACACGCGTGGGAGATGGACACTGTATGCAGACAGCCTCAGATCTCAAAATGGTGGAGCATTGCTCAAACTCTTATAGCCTCTGGTGCCCCCACCTTATCATAAAAGCCTAAACATTCACATGGTCAAAGGAGCTTGCAAAGAAAAGCGTCTGGACTTCTTTAAGTTGCTTGAAGACGTTTCACCTCTCATCCGAGAAGCTTCTTCAGTTCTAAGGTCAAATGGTGGAGAGTCCCAGATATAAACCTAGTGGGAGTAACCCCCCACAGAGGGACAAAAGGACCCCCTGATGATCCTCTAATCGCCTGAGCCAAGGTGGGAAACTGGGCGTGGGTACCAATCAGCCAGAGTTTCGGGTGAGTTCATTGTGAAACCTGGCCCCACCTTATCATGCGAATTCCTGAGGTCAGATGGCCCAGGATGTGAGTGGGCGTTAAGGCGTCTGGGAAGGATCTCAAAACTGGATTATAGATGGCAGAGAGTTGGTGTCGTAAACCCCCGCCTCTGTTCAAAGATGGTCGCTCACAGTGTACATAGATGCTTCTTTCACTCCTCTTTCAAACCATCTGTCCTCTCTGTCCAAAATGTGAACATTGGCATCCTCGAAAGAGTGTCCTTTATCCTTAAGATGCAGATGGATGCTGAGTCTTGTCCTGTGGAGGTGGCTCTTCTGTGTTGTGCCATGCGCTTGTGAAGTGGCTGTTTGGTCTCTCCGATGTAGAGGTCTGGGCATTCCTCGCTGCACTGTACAGCATACACCACATTGTTAAGTTTGTGTTTTGGCGTTTTGTCTTTCGGGTGAACCAGTTTCTGTCTGAGCGTGTTGCTGGGTCTGAAATGCACCGGGATGTCGTGCTTGGAGAAAACTCTCCTGAGTTTCTCTGATACACCGGCTACATAGGGGATGACAATGTTGTTGCGTCTGTCCTTCTTATCCTCCCTCGCTGGTGTCTGGTCTTCTTTTCTCTGCCTCTTTGCTGACTTTAAGAACGCCCATTTAGGATAGCCGCACGTTTTGAGTGCTTCCTTTACATGTGGCTGATTGGGACCCACGCCCAGTTTCCCACCTTGGCTCAGGCGATTAGAGGATCATCAGGGGGTCCTTTTGTCCCTCTGTGGGGGGTCTCTCCCACTAGGTTTATATCTGGGACTCTCCACCATTTGACCTTAGAACTGAAGAAGCTTCTCGGATGAGAGGTGAAACGTCTTCAAGCAACTTAAAGAAGTCCAGACGCTTTTCTTTGCAAGCTCCTTTGACTACGATGACCTGGATGACTGAGAACCTTCACATGCTTTCTCTCACACGGCGCCTAAGCTACGACCTTGGCTCCCCGTTTATCTGCTCCTGCTGAGTTGGGGCAGAATCAGACAAATAAGGCGATGACTTTCTGCAAACAGTATTTCTTATAACATCATAAAACAATATCATTCATCCACAATAAATCAGCAGTCTAATGTAATGCAAATCAGTTTAACAAATGCAATAGTTATCAGCTTCTTCTAATTCAGGAGAATAATGCAAACTAAAACTACATAATAATTCACAACCTTTAATTAGGGGTCTAACATGGCATAAAATAATATTATAATCTAACACTATGTTGTAGTGAGACAAGTTTGTGGGTGTTTTGTGCAGCTTCAGCTGTCCTGTTAACTGCTGGCTGGTTAGCTAGCATGAGCTATTAACTAACAGCTAGCCTGGTTAATGGCGCTGGAGTTAAACACACATGCAAACAGCTCGTCTCTACTGCTTTAACTGTTAAACAGAAGGCAATACTGCGGCTGACAGGGTTTATTATGTGAAGCAGCAGCTTGTTTAGTTTAAACAGTCTGCATTAACACTTTAGAGCCGGTCGGAGCGGGCACGCTCTGTTTTGCGTAACTATTTTTAAATCCTGGTAGCTTTGCAACCATGTAAGCTAGCGCAATAATTTTTTTTGCATATGAAAACGGAGGAGTTGTACTTACATCTTATGCCATCAGCTTGTCTTAGGTCACAGTTTCCTTCCACATATAGCTTTGCAAAAACTGCATAAAAAGCGCTTGCAGCAACAAAAACATAATATTCCAGAAACACGCTTTGCCGATCCGATCAGCTGTTCATAACACTTCCTACGTTGGAATAGACGTCAGCGCGAACTTTTGCATGTCCGCCATTACCTGCCCAAAACCGGAAATGACGTCATTTTCGCGGAAATGTAGTTTTTTTTTTTTACCATCAGGGCCTCAGGGCCTATACTTGTGTTTTTAAAAGTTATGTTTGACTTTATGACTTTCTGTGTCATTTCTGAGATGCTTAGGACTCATATTGCACTGCTGGAAATATTTTATTTTGATGCATATGCTGTTATTTTGCAAATTTGCACTATAATATATTTTTTCGTTTTTCCTGCAGTATATGAAAATTGGTGTATCTCAAAAATAAAACTATGAAGACACTTAAAATAAATTTCCTGTGGTAGGAAACTATTTTGTGCAACTTTTTTGTATTTACAGTTTTGAGGGATAAGCTTCTTAAATTTCTCTAACTAGAAATATATGTTAAAAAAGCAAAAACGATTTTCAATTTTTTTGTAGTTTATTGCACTTTTTTGCAATTTATGTAATTACTATGCACTTAATGAATACATATTATTAAAATCTGGGCTATAGTTGTTGTATTGAGGTATAGCAACTTGAAATGCTCCCAAAAATGGCACCACACCATGTAAAAATATAATATAAGCTCTGGCGGACTTGGTTCTATGGTAGGTCTTAAAGGGTTAAGCTGGGCAAACACTGTGATTTTTTTCAGTCGCGTTATTCAGCTCCTGCTCAAACTGTACAATTTAATCTCAGGGGTTAGAAGTTCATAGGTTACGATGCAGGTCTCACACTATACGGCCTGATGCTCTGATGCGACCTGAGTGCTCAAACTGTGCGTTTATAACATGAAGCTTATCATACAAAATCTGTCCCTCGCTCTCCCTCTCTGTCTTTCACTCACACAGACACACACACCATCAACTTTGCTAAATTACTAATGGAAAACATTGACCAGGCAGTGGTGATTGAGCAGCAATGTCCATCCAACTCTTTTCATGGTTGTTGTAGTCGTGATAATTTTGTGAGGTCACATTGAAAAGCCTTGGATACGGAAGCGTAGAGCTGCCACCCAGGCAAAAGAAAAATAGAAAAGTATATTGTTCTAACACTATACCTTTCACGTTTGAACAATATAATATCAGGTTATTACAATATACAGAATTATCACGTTCGTACAATATAAATATTATATAGGCTACATCGCAGCTCCAGTCGCGCTTCCATCACCGTCTTTCTCGTCTTTTCCCAGAGTAACAGCCAAACAGGAAGATCCATTGGCGAGCACTGCTTAGCCTTGGACGCATTCTTATTTTAAACTTAATCTGGAATTCATTGCAAACTGTTTGTGCGGGACATGAATGACAAGATTTTGTTTTTCTACAAGAGTTAGTAAAAACCGTCTCCAGTGTGATCAAATCTTCTTGCCAAACACCTGCAGCTTGGCAGCACTATAATGACCAGACCTAATACTTTTAAAAACCTACATCTTTCCACAGGTCTCAACTTCATCAGACATCACCTAGACTCAGAGCTGGATGAGGCCAGCACAAACAGCAGCCTAACCGACGAAGATGATGGATCCATGGGGTCAGGAAAGCCAGAAGCAGGGGAGCTGGAGAGGTACCTTTCATGTCCATTCACTGGAGGTGTGGATCTATTGCATGGCTTTCCTTAGATCAAGATGCTGTTGATCAAAATCAATACAGCTCTTCCTGCATCAGGAGCTTGTGAAGGACTTCTCAGTCATGCAGGACTCCTGTTCACTGCTGAACAGTTACAGCTTCACAGAAAAAACCTTGAGAGCAAACTGCTGCTGAAGCTGAACCATCACCTCACTGAGTGAAGAAAGTGCACATTTTTGCTAAATATGCAGAAATAGATGCACACCCATACAACTTATGGTAAACTGAGCTGCCTTGTATGAACATATGTTGAAGATGCCTCGTTCTGTTTTCTCTGAGGCTGCTGTGCCATTTGGAGCAAAAATGAATATAAAGTTTACAGCATATCTTGTCACTGGAAATTGTTTGCACTGTTTGTATGTTTATATTATTTACTGTAGGTATTGGTGAAAAAAGCTTTATGTTGTGAAAAACTGAAATCTGGAAATTTTTTGTTGATGTTTTTACATATATTCATGTTGAAAATACTAAGATTTGTATATTTATTTATTTTTGTTTGTCTGATAGCATTTATTTAAAAAATAAATCGGACATTTCAAACAGTTACTCGCTACTTGAGTAATCTTTTCACCAAGTACTTTTTTACTCTTACTTGAGTAACATTTTTGAAGACTACTTTTCACTTTTACTTGAGTAATAATATTTTAAAGTAATGCTACTCTTACTTGAGAACAATTTTTGGATATTCGACCCACCTCGGAGTGTCAGGACGCTGAAGAACCTGAGGCCAACCACTGAGATATGATGTGGGGAAAATGAACAGAGGGAGTGATTTTAAGTCTGATTTCAGACTATGTAAGTATTAGTTAAGCCAAGAGTAGGGCAAAACCTTTGTGGCCCCGAAGTTCTAATCCCCACAACATATTGATAGATTAGTAAGCAAAATTTTTCTGTGGTTAAGATTTTTGGGGTTGTTGTTTTAGTGATGGGTCGATTCTGATAGTTAGGTTTGGGTTGTTTTCTTATTTCAATAGAGGGAGTTTTATTAATGGACATGTCTATAACGGGGCCCATTATAATTGTAACATTGCACTTAGAAAAAACCTGTCAGGTGATTATGTTTTGTGCTTTGATGAGCTAATAATCAGCTCTCCTTTTTCTCATTTTTTTCTTCTAAGCAGGCCTGCAAGATTGAATTAACAGCGCTGTAAAAAAAAACTTTCGGGAGAGCAAATATAAGGTGAGCTTTTCCAGATTACAATGGGCTGAGGAAAAGCCACCTGTTGGAACCTGTGAGTTCCTGTCTAAAAGGATTGTCGTGTATCAATCCAGACCAAAAATGATAAACAATTGTTTTTTCTTTTGAGTGAATGTGTGTGACTGGACTATGACTGGACTGACGATGTGAACTAAAGGTTTGACTGACTGGACACTGAGACAAAGACTAGACCAAGTTTTGTTCCTTATAGCACAGATTGGATCACAGTGAAGGAAGGACAGTGGGGAAAACTGAGTTTGAAATGTGAAGTTCAGGTTAACATACAGGTTTTGTTTCTAGGAAGTTCCAAGGATGCAAAAGATTTGACATGGTGATTAAATTGATTTTATTCCTTCAACACAGGTTTGCAGGCCCGGAGCAAATATACCCGAGAGGAGGATCGCTGAGGTGTTTTGAGAAATAATTTGACTAACCTTTTTCTTTTAATTTTTAATTTTGTGACTTTGTACAGGGATATGAATTCTAATCTTTAAATGGAACATTTAGAACATTTTTACACAAAGCACCCAAATGCAGACACTGACGAGGACTTAAGATAAGATAAGATAAGATAACCTTTATTAGTCCCACACGTGGGAAATTTGTTTTGTCACAGCAGGAAGTGGACAGTGCAAAAGTTATGAGGCAAAAATTAGAATACAATAAGAATAAATACAGTACACAACTGTACAGAATAGAATAAAATAAAATACTATATACAGTAGAATAAAATAAAATAAATATACAATAAGATAAAAATAGAATACAAATACAAATACTATATACAACTGAGTAAAAATACAACGATGACAGAAAGGATTATTGCACTTAGTGTTATTGCACATGTGTGGATGTGTGTGTTTGTTCAGTTAAAGTCTTTATTATGGAGTCTGACAGCAGTGGGGAGGAAAGACCTGCGAAATCTCTCCGTCCCACACCGTGGGTGCCGCAGTCTCCCACTGAAGGAGCTGCTCAGTGCTGTCACAGTCTGCTGCATGGGGTGGGAGATGTTGTCCATCAGGGATGACAGCTTAGCCGCCGTTCTCCTGTCACTCACCACCTCCACTGGGTCCAGAGGGCATCCTAGAACAGAGCTGGCCCTTCGGATCACCCTGTTCAGTCTCTTCCTGTCCCCAGCAGAGATGCTGCCGCCCCAGCAGACCACACCATAAAAGATAGCAGAAGCCACAACTGAAAACATGCCTTTTATCGAGGCAGCACAAAACCATAATCACAAGCAGAAATGCAAAGACTAAACTAACAAAATCTAGACTGGAAGGAAACTAGAATCAAGTAAAAGCTAAAGACCTGAGATGTGGAACACAACACATGGGAAAAGTCATGGGTGATGAGAAACAGCAGATGGCGTGCAGGAGAGCACAGCTGAGAGAAAGCAAACATAACAAGGAGACAAGACAAAGGGAAGCAAAACTAGATGCACCACATGCAGGACAAAGTATCAAAAAAAAAACAGAAAACATGAGACAATTCACAAAGAGGCAGACCAGACACTGAGATGTGGAAACATGACAGACTCAGACACAGAGACAAAAGTAAGTAGACGTGGAACATAAAGACAGAAAACTAAGACTAAGTATAAACACACGGAGAACCTAGAAACCAGGAACAGTGAATATAGTACAAAACACAAAACCTAGCTAGCAATCACACACTACTAAAGTCAAGGCTCCAAAGTTGAAATCCCTTTTTTTTACTACTAAGACTACGATAATATCTTATTTTAACTGTTTGAGTTTTAGTAATTTAAGTTTTTGTTTCACCTGACTGTACGAGGATGTTATCATAGGAAGCACTGACTCAGACTGTGGGGTAATATATCACATGCTTTCGTAAAAAATTTCTCTTACGCTTAATTTCTATGAAAATTATGGTCTCAATCTAATGACTTTTATTAGAATTCTTTTTTTATGTCAAGTGCCACATGGAGTTTAGTGATAGTTCAGGCAGGCAGGCGACTTCTGTTACTTCTTTGCTTTTTTATTCACCCCCAATCTAAAGTCTGTCTCTTGGTTCCAGTAGATCCAGTTTTTGAGTTTTGTTCTCAACTTATTTTTAATTTCTTTGAAACTTTAAGATCATGTATATGCTACTTCCTGAGTATGTTATCTTCTAGTCCCTTTGAATGTGACATTTTTAGTTCTTGATTTCTAGTTTGTTTATGTTAGACTGGACATGATTGGAACCAATCTGTGTGTCCTGTCATCAGTGTCACTGTGTTTGTTTGCCTCCAATCTCCTCAGCCATGCCCATGACTTATTGCAAAATCATTGTACACATTGTACATGTTTAAACCATTACCTTTGCACTACAGCTGCTACGGTATTTTTAGTATTTATTTATTTTACTCTATTTTTTAATTCACAATCAGAATACTTTATTAAACCCTAAGGAAATGGTGTGGGTTACAGTTGGTCCAAGACAGTAACAGTAACAGACTAAACTATTTAAACAATACAATATGTTACAGAGATTACAAATTTAATAAATAGCACTAATATATATAAATCGCTCAATTATTAATATCAAGAATATTGATACAGAATATTACAGAGGCAGAATATATATGATTGACATTTGACTCTGACATGTGAACTTTGTCATTTGCTATTTTACTGTAGTGTGTGCAAAAGGGTGTAACTACTGCAGTTATTGCAGTAGTTACACCTTGTCTCTGTCTGGTCTGTGTTCAGTCTCTGTGAATACATTTGTAGTCCCGTCCCTGTGTTTTTGTCTTTCCTTTCATTATCCATCCCTTGATCTTTCCTCCCATTGGCTCCCCAGGCTGTCTTGTTTTTGTGTTTATTCCTAGTTCCAGTATCAAGTTCACATCTTAGTCTGAGTCTCAGTGTGTGTGTGTCTGTGTGTGCATTACTTCTTGTTTTATTTTAAAGGTCTTCTGTCTCGTGTGTGTGATGTTCAGTTTTGCTTCTGTCTCGTCAGCTATGATTGTTTTCAGCTGTGTACCCATGCATCTCCACTTCACTTAATCACCCTCCTGTGTATGTATTGTCTGCATGTCGCTCTGTTCTTTGTCATGTCCTCCCTCACTGCGTGACCAGCCTCTGGCTGTCAGTCAGTCCATCAGTTCTGCATTTTGTCAGTGGTTCTCAGTCCACTCAGTCACTGCTATGCTTTTGATGTCTTCCTGGTTTGTAAGCATTAACAAAAGCTGTGATTTTAAGTTTAGCTGAATCCTGCATAATGACTGAAAACTATGCAGGTTAGAATGAGAATGAGTTTAAAATCATTTTTTCACATATTTTTCATTTGTTTTTTGGGACTCTGCTATGGCTTTATAAATGGCCGGATCTCTGTGGGTAATAATATTGATGCTAGTAGTTTGGGGTTTTTTTTAATGAAATAATTCTGTTATGTGTGCAAGCAGAAATAATTTATGGTTTCCAAACAAAAAATATTCTCTTTCAAAATGTTATGTTGAAAATCCCTTGATGTGTTTAAAAAAAAAAAAAAGCACTTGGGGAAAATTTTGACAAACACTTTAAATTGCAGGGGGTGTCTAATAATTGGATGTGATGAGCAAGAGGTGAATTTACTAAGAACTCAAAAACACTAGACATTAGATGCTTACATGGTAAATGAACTGGTACTTTTATAGCGCTTTCCTGCTCTAGCTGAGCACATTTACCCATCTACAATAAATTATATTTACTCAAAAATAATGAAAGTCCCTTGTGGCATTTCTAAAGCAACTGTGGATGGTAGTGGCAGTAAATAAAAATTTCACTCACAGGGCTTTTTCCAAAACATGACTGTTCTATTCAATGTCCCAAACCAAGGTCCAGATGGGTCATTTGGTGCACTGGTAGATGTCAGTGAAAAGAGTGAAAATATAAACATGAACAGCTTGAGCTACATAATAAAATGTTTTCCAATGTGCACATGGGTAATGTTAATGTCCACAAAAAATAAATGTATGTATATTATTGTGCATAATATACATACATTTGGTTTTACAGCAGTAAAACCACATGCCTAATATATTGTCCATCACCACTGCCTCTCCAAAACAGCTCTGACCCTGCTGTCCTGGCCCTGTCACCCAGTGTTTGGTGTTTATTTATATTCTTTGAGTTATTCAGTTATTGTTAGTTATTTTACTAGTCTTTGAGTTCTTCTTACTGTGCCTCACCTGTGTTCTAAGACTGTCTTTGTATTTCCAGGCTTGTATTTGAACAGACTTTATTACCTGTTCAAAGGTTCTTCACGGCTCTGCCTGAGCCATGAAGCCACCTTCCTTCAGAGTGAAGCCCCGTCCCCCCCTCGGACACTCAGACCACTTGTTATGCTAATTCCGGCATACAGACCACTCGTCAGATGCTGTAAACTGGTTCTGAGAAAGGTGAGAAGTTGGCCTGCAGGAGCTCTCTGCTCTTCAGGACTGTTTTGAGCGCACTGACTGGGACATGTTCAGGGAGGCTGTAACAAATGGTGACTGCGCCAACTTGGAGGAGAACACATCATCTGTGACCAGCTACATCAGCAAGTGCATCGATGATGTCACTGACTCCAAGACTATCATAACACGCTCCAACCAGAAACTGTGGAGGACTGCAGAAGTGCGTGAGCTGCTAAAGACTCGAGACTCAACAACAAGGCAGCCCTGGGAACAGCAACCTCCTTTACTTTCTGACTGAACATCAATGGACCCTCTATGGAGGTCGTTAAGAGCACCAAACTCCTCTGTGTTCACCTGACGGAGAACCTGGTCCCTCAACACCAGCTCCATAACTAAGAAGGCACAACAATGTCTCTACTTCCTGCAGAAGCTGAGAAAAGCTCCATCCATCCATTCTCACCATGTTCTACAGAGGGACTATCAAGAGCATCCTGAGCAGCTGCATCGGTGTCTGATATGGTAACTGCACTGTATCTGATCGAAATACCCTACAACGGATAGTGAGAGCAGCTAAGAAGATCATTGGAGCCTCTCTTCCCTCCATCAAAGACTCTTGCAGCACACCTGTTCCATCCACAAAGCTACCAGCACTGAGTGTCACAGGTGTACTTGAAGGGAAAGCCTTCAAAACGGGAGGAGCAGCAGGGGATGATCATGGAAACAGAAAGACGTGAAAAACACTGCAAAACAGTTTCTTTCCCCAGGCCGTCAGACTCCTGAACACTCAGTGACTGGACTGACACCTTCATACATGTCATTACCAAGCACTTATCTGCAGTATCTCAAACACACACATACACATGCAAACACACACCATCTCCTCCAAACAGTTACCGGCCAATATCAAAATGATCACTTGTGTCAAAGATCTTGGGGAAAAAAGAAACAGTTGCAGAACAACTTAACTTTTTTGGAGAAAAACAATTTTATGGACATTTTCCAGTCTGGTTTCCGCAAACTGCGGTTCACTGAAACTGCGACATTTTGATGGCAACAGTCTCTGGAAAGTACACCGTTCTCGTTATGTTGGATCTCACCTCTGCTTTTGATACTATTGATCACAGCATCATGATAAATAGGCTGAAGGACTTGTCTGGGATTACTGGTGTTGTTTTAAAATGATTTCTGTCGAATCTATCTGGGAAAACTTTTAGTGCCTGTATGGATCAAGTGTTCTGAAACATCAGTTCTGCCTTCTCAAAACAGACCAATCACCAGTTTGAGATTTTGCTGTGACCCTCTTCATGCATGTCTTCCCATCTGGATGGTTTGTGCTCTTAAAGTGTTGAATTGTATGGAATAAAGGATTGTTGACTGAGCATTTATACACAGAGTATTGTCCTTCCTTCAGCCCAAAGGTTGTAAGAATTGGGAGGTTTTAACACCGGCGAGGCACGGGGACCATGACACATGTGCACAAAATTACTTAACTGACTTACTTACTCAGTAATTAAATAAAACTCATAAAGAATTCCAGAAAGCATGTGTCATTTTTAAGAAAAAGAACTTGTGGAAGTTATATGGGAGGAGTGGCTATATTAATTTCTTAGATTTCTCTGTTTCTCTTATATTTAAAATAACCACTCTATGGACAGACAGGCGACTGTTTTTGCGCGTCGGTTCATCATGTGGCTCTGCCATCCGCCTGTTTATTTTCCACATAAACTTTTCAAATAAAGCTCAATATCCCTTGAGAGTTTTGAAAATAAACTGAAATGATGACAATATACATTATTGTCACACATCAAATTTCAGAATATGCATCAAACAAGTTACCTCAAATTGAAAAATTAAGTAACTATAAATGGCGCTTACAATGGGTCTGTTTTGTCTCTTTCTTTTCTCTCTACAGGACTTCTGTATGACGTCCTCCTTTATCACAGATTTTAAGCTCAAGGCAGCAGAGTGAAGCACAGATGTTATCCATCTTCTGTGACAATGAGGGGAACAGAGAAGAGTCCTGCCCATAACATACTTTGTGCAATAGTGGTTGTACACATTGATGATCAATGTAAGTCATAAAAACCACAGTGACATAAAAGAAGAGCTAAATTTCCTAGATCACCGGTGAAGCAAAACACATAAAACCAGGAGGCTGGGGTTTTCATGGCTCCGCACCTCAAGGGTGAAAAATGCTAATAAAATACAGATTATAACAAATGGATCATTGTGGCTTTGGAAGATGGAGAATGAAGATTCCTCTTTTTATTTGTACATCCTGCTGCGACATCTGAGATGAACAAACCATGTCTTTTTAAAATAAATATACATGATCTTTATAGCAGGTGTCATGTGAACTGAAGCACCGAGTGACGTGATGAACTGCAGAGATTCATCTTAGAAAGACAAAATTGGACATGGGAGGTGTAAGAGACGAGTCCAGTGGGACATATAAATAATAATTATGATATTCACAATTCTTCAGTGAAGTGACAGAGGTACGCTCACTAATGTAAAATTAACCCTTTTCACTTGCTTTAGCTCAGCTAACATCAGCACTGTAGTGTGCTGAGACGTGGCTAAAGAAAAGTGCCTTTTACAAGGTTTCATCTCAAAATGTTTCCTTGTTGTAAAACAGAATAGGAAAACTGATGCTTTAGTCCTTATTACATGACTATTATAAGTGTTTTAAGCAAAAATGTTATCTGTGATAACTTTATAATAGAATAAATAGACACTGTCAATGTTTTACACAACCTCCACATGTGTGACTTCCCACACTGTCGCACACACACTTACTGTTGATGTCGCTTTGAGTTTGTTAGGAATTGAAATATTTTTAGGCTTGTAGATTTTCATACGGCAACAGCACTGTAGCAATCAGTATTATCGTCTAAAGGCCAAGAAATATGCCCAAAAGATTTATTTTCTCAAGTCTCATTACAGCTTTTGCTAAACTGGTCCACTTGATTGTCATAGTTTATTTGATCTTTATTATTTATGTATTTTTTAGTTTTAAGTTATTACAATCAGAATGGACAGGACCAGGGGCGGGAAAGATAAAGATAAAGAAAAGAGAAGATGAGAAGAAGAGGGAAAGAAAAATAGAGAAGAGGGACAGAGAGAAAAGACATTGAAAATCCGCTAGATCACCTGCTGAAAAAAAAAACTAGTAAAAAGAGAACAACACAGTAGGGAAACCACAGCAACAACCAACATAAGCATAAGTAACAGTAAATAATAAACATTGAATGTTACTGAGCAGCAGACTGTATTAATAATGCATGATATGTTTGGAGGCACCAGCTAACACAAGCACACAAGATGTTTGTATTTATGTTTGGCAGCCATAGCCCTGCCCCCCAGGACATGAAACAGGTATGGAGGAGATCCGGACCTGGGTGGGGGACCACCGCAGGAGCAATCGTGCCACCAACCTAGAAAAGAGCTGAGGAGTTCCCTGGATTGGTGATGTTATGGTATCACCATATTACCAGACAACAAGGGAAGGTGCACTGTTGTTCTAAACACAGTGGATTATCACACAAATATGACTACACTCCTCAGTGACAACAACACCTAGCCTTAAGCTTTAAGACAAGAATCCACAAGCGACTACAAAAAGAAAGTTATCAGTTACCTACAAGAACTTGAAAAGGACCGCCCTACATATCATTGTCTATAGGCAAGGGAGGCCATACCCTCACAAAGAAGGGGTCCCACTCAGACCCATTATTAGCAGCATAAACTCAGCCACCTACAACATTTCCAAACACCTTGCCACCATCCTAGCGCCCCTTTTTGGAACACCCCCCATTACATTAAAAACTCTACCGATGGTCCAGAAACTTACACTTAATCCAGATGAACCATGGTGTCCTTTGATGCTGTCTCTCTCTTCACTTGTATTCCTAGAACTGAGACAGTGGAGGCTGTCAGAAAACCCTTATCTTCCCTGCTTAACCTCTATGTCCTTGTCTTGTCTTGTGTGCATTACTTTCCCTGGACTAGCCTCCCACTGTCGTTCTCTAAAACCTAAACGAGAATTATGGATTTGATCAACTGGTCTCTGAATGCTACTGACACCCTTTTCTCAACGAGAAGTCTGGGCTCGGAAGAGCCTGAGTGCCCTGGAGGGACGTTCCCTGCCGGATACACGATGGACGGGTGGCAGAACTGCAGGATCATGTGCCTGGCGGGACTGTCGATCGAGGACGCTGAAGATATCTATCTATTCGGAACCATGATAACAGGGTTCATGCTGATCGGAGTTGGCTTAGCCCTGGTTTATCGGAGAAATAAGAGAGTGGAACCGGCTGTTCAAACCCCCCCAAGGCTGCCCGCTGGAATCGCAATGGAACGAGGCACAACCTCTCACAACAAACGTAATATGGTCAACACCTTGGAGACGCTTGCAGCTGCTGTGAAGGCTCAAAACAACACCATTGAGCGTATGGGGGGATACATCAGAGAGAGGCCTGCTCAAAATGAGACCCTTGAGCGACAGTTGGAAAACATCGCGGAACGGATCACTGCAGTTGTGAGGTCTCAGAATCAAAAGAATGATAACACCATGGAACAGAAGTTTGATACCATCATGGGGAGGCTTGCGACTCTCCAACGGGAGATTGAGAGACCAGTGTCGGAGTGTTAAAGAGCAGCCTGAAAATTCTCCTGGGCTGCTCGCATGGAAATGAACAAAATCAACATGAACATTGCGGATCCCCATCACGGCGCCAGCTGCAGGCCCAAGGCTGGAGCCGAACAATCACTCCCTGATAACGACTGTGTTACGGCTATTCTTCCCATCCCATGCAAGGACACCTGGATTGGCTGGAGGACTGTTTACTTAGGCTGATAGGCCGAAGGACACTGTCTCAGCTGAACTATGGACACGCACACACACACACTTACACTGATAGACACTCACTCGTCCCCCCTCCCTTTCCAACGCCTTCGATGCTTGTTTCCTGCGAGGGAACACGGCGGGCTGTGTGCCGCGCTGGAATGGTAGCGCTGTGCAGGGCGGCTGCTGTGTTTGCTTCGGATTACTCCTCACCCCCCACCCACCCCTGTGGCTTGTCATGTCTTCACAATGTTGTGCTGTGGACATTTATGTGCTTCTTGTGCAGAGGAGTTTTTTTTGTTTCCTGTTCTCATGCTGTCCTACCATGGAAGCACAGCATGAGTAGGGGTCTCTTTTTTTCCTCTTGTACTTTCCCCATTGTAGTGTACATTTCAATGTTTTTTTTTCTCTGATTCTACCAATCTCCGACCTGTATCCCCATGTAATGTTTGTGCTATATGTGTAAGGTCGGGGGGGGTCCCATTTCACTGCAGGGCAACCTGCATGTGACGAATAAAGCTTTGATTGATAGATTGATTGACTATAAGAAGACAGCGCCTTGGAAAATGGAACCGGCTTCACCCGAATCAGATTTGCACACTGTTAGACCTCTGCCTTACCACCACATATTTTAAATACAACGAGGGTTTTTACAGACACAAACATGGATGTGCCATGGGCTCCCCAGTGTCACCTACTGTAGCCAACCTTTACATGGAGGAAGTGGAAAGAAAGGCTCTTTTAAATGGACAGTACCAATGGACAGTGTCACAATTTGGACAGAGAAGACAGATGGTTTGAAAGAGGAGTAACAGAAGCCATCTATGTCCACTGTGAGCGACCATCTTTGAACAGAGGCGGTGGTTTACCACACCAACTCTCTGCCATTTATAATCCAGTTTTGAGACCCTTCCCAGACCCATTAACGCCCACTCACATCCTGGGCCATCTGTCCTCAGGAAATCACATGATAGGGTGGGCCTAGGTATCACAGTGGGTTCACCCAATACCTGGGTCGATTGTGACCTACACCTGTTTTCAAATCTTGGCTCGTGTCATTAGATAGAGGATCAATAGGAGGTCCACAACCCTCTTGGGGGGACACTCCCATAGGGCTTAAAATCTGGGACTCTCCACCAGTTGCTCTTAAAATTGAAGAGGCTATGTCTTAAAGAAACTCGAAGCGCTTGGCGACTGTGGGAAGGAAAACCTCCCATCTGCTGTGAACTCATAATAAAAGTAGAAAGTGGTTGGTTACTGAAGTAAATCTGTCTTCCTGGTCCATTAACTGGACCTGAGCCTCCAAAGAATACTCCATCCATTCGCTTCTCTTTTTCAGAGTCGCTGGAGCCTATCCCAGCTGTCATAGGGCGAGAGGCAGGGTACACCCTGGACAGGTTGCCAGTGTGTCGCAGGGCTAACACACAGGGACAGACAACCATTCGCACTCACATTCACACCTATGGGCAATTTGGATTAACCAATTAACCTATCCCCACTAACTGCATGTCTTTGGACTGTGGGAGGAAGCCGAAGTACCCGGAGGGAACCCACGCAAAAATGGGGAGAACATGCAAACTCCACACACTGCTGGTGGAATTGAACTCAGGACCTTCTTGCTGAGGCAACAGTGCTAACCACCATGCCACCGTGCTGCCACCCAAAGATTACTCAAACAACAGAATACATACATGCATAAAGAAGTTGTTCTGTTGATCACTGAGCCATTTAAAGATAGCTTTTCAATGCAATTTTAAGACTACTGAAGTCTCTCTACAACAGGTGTGCATATTATTGTCTGAATATGTGTGAATCTTTCCTAGCTGTGTCTCCCTCCACAGTGACTGAATCTCAATCCTGTTGTTTACAGAGCCAGCTTTTATTAGTGCATTAATGCTCAGTGACATCAGTGGTGCTTAAAATGCCACAGAGCAGACAGGATTTTCAGCTCACACCTTCTGTTTTAAAAGCGTCTGGACTTCTTTAAGTTTCTTGAAGACGTTTCATCCGATAAGATTCTTCATTTCTAAGAGCAATTGAGGAGAGTCCCTGTCACGGCGGGGTGCGCCGGTGTGTAATGGAAACAGGACCCAAAAGCAGATGAGGACGAGGAGTAGTAAGTTTGAACAGAAAAGTGATCCTTTAATGATAACGGCAAGGGAAAACCAGGAAACCAAAACAAACTGGCAAAACACTAAGAAACAAAACACTAAAGGTACTAAGACCAAAAACTATAACTATAACTATAACTGTGGTGGAAAATAACAGGCAAAGACTATGACTAAGACTAATGTAGAACTGACAGACGAAAACCATAACTATGACTGAGGGTGAGGAAAACTAACAAAGACTAACGGTGTGTTCACACCGAACGCGATAGAGGCAGGCAGAGCGTCAGGCTTACATGTAAAGTCAATGGAAAGGCGCGATGACCCGCGATTGCGGCTCCCGCGAAAATTCGGAAGCAGATTTGCGTCGCAAAAACGCGAAAACGCCTGAAACGCGCGTGAGTGTAGCGCGTTTCAGGCGTTTGACTCGCGAAAAAAACCACGCGCGTGAGTTCATGTGTTGCATTTTGTGCATACACGCGTTTCGCGTCCCCCGCTCGAGTTGAAAAAATCTGAACTCCAGCGTCAAATCGCGCTGCGACAACCAATCAGGAGCCTGGTGACGTGGCTGTTACCTAGTTCAAAGGGGCAGATCCAGCCAAAGCCCTTTATTCTTCAATAGAAGGAAGGCTAATCAATGCCGTAGCAAACAACCTGGAGCCGTACGACACCAGCTGCTTTCTGGACCGAGACAGGAATATAAAGGACTGAGCTTGGAGGAAGATATGTGAAGAGATCGGGCAACCTGGTAAGTTCATTCATTTTTCTTAAGTTTTCTCTAAAGTTTTCACTGACCCGGGGAAGCCGCACAAAAGCTAGCAAGCCACCGCTATTTTCCCACTGACGTACAAATACCGTTCTGCTTTTAGGCATGTTGTCATTTAAGAATATATTTTATTGTTTATTAATAAACAGCACACAGTGGTCCCGCTGTTCATCCGTCACTGCCTCTTTTTTTTTGATTTTCTTTTTCTTTTTATTGCACCGTACAGCATTGCATTCTGCAGCCTGATTGACAAATCTGCTCCGTGTCGTGTCTCCTGCGCTTGCCAGATTTATCATGTTTAGTTTTGATAACCATCACGTCCAATAGAAAAAAAAACCGCACAAAAACACCCATAACTATGAGCCTCATTCGGAAATAGACACCTGCACCGCGAGGGAAAAAGGCGCACGAAAGTGGCAGGCAGATGAAGACAAACCGCGGCATAATAATACTTTTACGTTTTGCAATCTACAAAGGTTTGCACTTTGAGAATCAATTGTGAGAACTGTGACCAATGTTCATGTGTGTGTGTGGAAAAAAGTGTATAAAGTGCGTGGCCAGGGGCTAGTTATTCTGAGAACCCCTGCTGCAATAAATGAGGGACCACTGTCTACTCTACGATTATTATATTCAACCTGTTAACATTTAATACTGTATTGATAGAACCAACTGATTCTGAAGCAGAGCATCCGCAGTTGCTTCTCCTGGCTCCCCAGTCCCTGAGCTCCTGCTGCTGCACCCACAGGTATGTACAGCAAGCACTGATACCTTTTTAGTCGGTGCGTTCCCTTGTGATCACCTTTACTAAATATCTACAACCAATCTGATTATATCCTGTTTTTGGTTTTTTTCTCAATGTTGAAATTAAAATCTAGTAGCAGCCTTCTTATTTCTTTGTGTTTTGTGCTGTTTTACAGGCCCACAGGGGAGGATGGCTCCGAGGCAGATGAGGGACGGGTCCCAGGACGGTCCATCGGCGGTGGAGCTGGAGCCACACCAGTCTCCAATGGAGCATTTCCTCCTCAGCCTTGTTCCTGCTCTGGAGAGCAGCTGGTCCTTTTTATTCCTGTCTCTCTGTAAATACTTATATTTTATATATTTATGTTTAATGTATTTCTGTGTGAGAATTTTAATATTATTTCAAATACATTTTTATAATGACTAATGTCTCAGTTCTACTAAACAGCAAATGTTGGCACACGACTTGACACATGTAGAATTTATTTCATATTATACTAATGACAAAATATACTAATACAGTGGGATGCAAAAGTTTGGGCAACCTTGTTAATAGACATCATTTTCCTGTATAAATCATTGGTTGTTACAATAAAAAATACCAGTTAAATATCATACAGGAGACACACAGTGATACTTGAGAAGTGAAAAGAAGTTTACTTGATTTACAGAAAGTGTGCAATAATTATTTAAACAAAATCAAGCAGGTGCATAAATTTGGGCACCACAAAAAAAGAAATGAAATAAATATTTAGTGTATATCAATGTGTGTGTCTCCTATATGATATATGGGGTGCCTTTGTCTGGACGTGCTTCCCATCCAGAGCTGCACAGCACAGAGGGAAGTTCCAGCGCTCCTGGAAATCCCTCTGTGCTGGACCGCCAGTCTCCAGGTGAAGGCACAGCCATGAAGTCATCCACTAGACAGTCCCAGCTGGCCGTCGCTGCCTGGGGGGTGATCTGACACACCGACTCTGTAACTGAACGCTTGGTGCTGAAGGAGTCCGCGGTGACAAGGAACCTGGACAAAATTTTTCAAAATCAGTATTATGTGTACTGCAGTTACAAAATACATTATTCAAATTCCAAAATACTTTGGTGATGTCAGATTTAATCACAAAACTTAAATCTTACATAAAACATTTTGTAATTATAAGGATAATTACAAAATGTATATTAGATCATATCTAAAACAGTTGTGTTTTATTTTAACTTTAACATATCATAATTTGATTGGTAGCAACTTTCACAACTACAGTGAGCCAATCACTCATAATTCCTAAACATGTCAATCAGGTAGGAATGAAGTAAGACATTAATAGAAATAAAGAGTTGTATGTTGACATGTAGCCCTTTCCTTGCTTAAATCATTAATATTTTTGAAAAATTAATCTGTGATAAGACAGCTTATCAAGATAGAACCATGTAACTAGAGATGAACCAAACTGTTCAGTTTTATCTAACTCTGTTTTAATAAAGGCTGGTGACCCATGCTATAGAGTCTGACAGCTGCAGGGATTATATACAAATATTCAACTATCCCAGAATCAAACCAGGTCTAAATAAAAAGGAGTGAGTATCACTACAAAGGTTAACTCAGTGGTCCTAATGCTACAGTTTGATATCAGCAAACACCGAGCGCATACATTGATGTGACACCACAGCCATGCTATCATTCAAACACTGATAACAGCATAAATCGAATTAAATCGGGGCTTGATGAGAGCTTCTGAGTATCACTAGAAATATTATAAATAGTCGTCTCTGTACTAGTTTGCTTTCAGTAAACACCGACAGCATTCATTGTTAGCATAGCACATCCATGTTAGCAGTGTATAACTGGATGGTTTAGCATATATTAGCACAGGTATCAATAAAGGACTACCGTATTAAACACTTTTACTAACCTCAGGCAGACGGACAGGCGCTCTGCAGGTGGGATTGAGCGCCTGTAATTGGTGTCTAGGCGGGCGATTCTGGGACCGACGCGGGACAGCAGGTCCTCAAACTGGCCGAGTGAATGACGGTGATAGCGCTGGAATCGGCCGTCATCCAGGCGCAGCTCCTGGAGCAAGTGGTGAAACTCACCAAACTGCTCACACCTCTGGAGGACCTGATGGACCCAGGTACGGCAAGGATGTCCTTTACGCCGCTACTCTGCTCTCCACAGTAAATAGAGAAGGGAGACTCTCTCTTCAAGCGCTAGCTCGACACCTGCCATCTTGCAAAGATACCGGTCTGGCAAAACTTCCTCCCACATCCCTCCCACATTTCCGGTTCACGCGCGTTAAAATATGATATTTTGGGGCGCGATGGATTTTTCTTGGACACGCGTAGAGGTGCGAATGTGCACGCGTCAAGTTAGGGGCGTTTGGGGCTTTTTTCTCGCGCCCATCGCGTTCGGTGTGAACACACCGTAAGACTAAGGTCAAAATAAACAGACGACCCAACAATGGCATGCAGAAAACATACATACATGAGGTGATCAGGGGAAGTGGAGACACATGGGGGAACAGCTGACTGACATAAACCTAATGACAGGACCAGGAGAGGAAAGCTAAATACAATGAACAAAGAACACATGACACTGTCAGAATAAAACAGGACATACTAAAACTAAACATGACAACACAACTTAACAGACCTAATACATGATGAATAAATACAAAACCCCAAAACATAGAAAACCAGAGGAACAATAAACAATAACTGCCCAAACTAAAGACAGATAGGAAATGACACAAAACTAATCACATAACAAAATGAGACAAATACAAACATGAACTCAGAGCGCTGGGTCAGAGACCCAGCCTGTGACAGTCCCAGATGATTTTAAGCCTCTGGGAGTGCCCCCAAGAGGGTAGTGGACCCCCTATTGATGATCTACCTAATCACACGAGCCAAGGTGTGAGAACAGGATTTAATGAATCAGTATAAAAAAAAATGATTTGAATCGGGAAATCAAGTTTTTAAACCCACCCCTATTTATAACACCAACCCCATCCATAGCTTTGCCAGTTACAGATGGGACTTTATCAAACATCAGTGGTTCTCCAATATCACTGATTTCCAGCTAAGTCACAGTGCTTTTTATAATAACAATATCAATATCAATATACAATAACAATAACAACTGACATTTACCTGAAGAATGTCAACTTTATTATGTAAAGATGCATGTGCATTGTGCAAACTGGATATTGACACTGAATTTTGAAGAGCAGAAATCTGAAATTGGAAACAATATAAGAAAAAACAGGATTAAATAGCACACAGTTTAGATAATCCCTATAAATCACAGCTATTCCACCACAGCCAGAGCACCTCAGGGAATTCAAGAATTTATCATTTTCCAGGCAAAGTTCTAAGAGTAGACAACAATCTTCTCATTAAAGGCTAGTATGTCAGCATGCTGAGAATGGTTATATCTGTATACAATCAGGAGCCTGTCCATGCTTTATATGTTAGTAACAGAAGTTGATTCTGAATTTCACTGGAACCCATGGAAGGGTTGCAAGAATAGCTGTGACATTTGACTGGCAGCTAATTTTGGTTTGCAGCCTTGCCACTGCATCCTACGTTAATTGGAAATGAACGGGCAGGAGAGCACGGACTTGACCTGGGAGACATGGAAGATATTATGGATACGTATGTTGCGAGGCAGCTTCAGACAGACAGACACCGGGTTAATCAGGGCCTCAATCTCAAACGGGCCGATGAACACCGGGGACAGTTTCTTTGACTTAGCACGAATGGGAATGAAGCGTGAGGAGAGCCATACCTTTTGCCCAACTGTATAGTTAGGAGCAGGGATCCGGTGGCGGTCGGCGAGCGCCTTGTTGCACTCTGCTGTCCGTAGCAGAGCGGCTTGGGTGGCCCGCCAGGCCCGGCGGCACCTGCGGAAATTATGTTGTACAGGAGGGACAGTATGCTCACCCTCTACGGCTGGGAACAGGGGCGGTTGGTAGCCCAGGGAGGCTTCGAGTGGCGACAGTCCAGTGGCCGATGAGGTCAGGCAGTTGTGGGCGTACTCAATCCAGGGAAGCTGCTCGCTCCAAGTGGTCTGGTTGTGCGAGACAACGCAGCGGAGTGCTGCTTTGAGCTCCTGGTTAGTCCGCTCAGTCTGTCCATTGCTCTGAGGGTGGAAGCCAGAAGAGAGACTAACTTTGGCACCGATCTGCATGCAGAATTCCTTCCCAGCCCAAGAGGTGAATTGGGGTCCTCGATCAGAGACGATGTCTTCCGGAATGCCATGAAGCCTGAAGACATGGGCGGTGAGCAGCTGGGCGGTCTCCAAGGCCGGAGGGAGCTTCGGGAGGGCGATGTAATGAGCTGCTTTAGAAAAGCGATCAACGATAGTTAGAATAGTGGTGTTACCTGACGACGGTGGGAGCCCCGTAATGAAGTCCAGGGCTATGTGGGATAAGGGCTGCCCTGGCGTGGAGAGCGGTTGAAGAAGCCCGGAGGGTGGTTGGTTGAAACGCTTGTTCCGGGCACACGAGGCACACGCCAAAACGTACTCCCTGGCGTCCTTGTCCAAGGAGGGCCACCAGAAAAATCGCCGGAGGAAGGTGATGGTGCGGTGGACGCCTGGATGACAGGTGAATCGGGCAGTGTGGCCCCAGTGGAGCACCTGGGCACGGACGGCAGCAGGGGGGCCCGGGTCGGGGTCAGTATCCTGGGCCTCTCGTACGAGAGCTTCGACCTCCCACGTAACAGCTCCAACAACACAGGCAGCTGGTAGAATTGGTTCAGGATCAGAGTCTCCCTCCGTACTGGTGAACTGATGGGAGAGCGCATCGGGCTTCATGTTGCGGGACCCAGGTTTTTAAGTGATAGAGAAATTGAATCTTGTGAAGAAGAGGGCCCACCTGGCTTGCGGGGAATTAAGGCGTTTGGCGGACCGGCTGTACTCCAGGTTTTTATGATTGGTCCACACAATGAAAGGGTGTTCCGAGCCTTCAAGCCAGTGCCTCCACTCCTCCAGAGCCAGTTTGACCGCTAACAACTCCAGATCGCCGATGCCGTAGTTTTGTTCTGCAGGGGAGAGACGATGAGAAAAGAACGCACAGGGATGGAGTGTACCTTCGAATCGCTGTGACAGAACAGCTCCCACTCCGGTGTCTGAAGCATCCACCTCCACCACGAACGGTTGCCTAAGATTGGGCTGACGGAGGATGGGGGCAGTAGCAAACTTCTCCTTTAGCAGGGAAATGGCCTCCTGAGCAGAGAGATCCCACTGAAATGGAACTTTGGGGGAGGTTAGTCTGGTAAGTGGTGAAGCAATCTTACTGTAGTTCTTTATGACGCGTCGGTAGAAGTTGGCGAATCCTAGGAACTGTTGGACTTGCTGGCGGTTCGGTGGTTGGGGCCAGTCCACCACGGCCCAGACCTTCTCTGGGTCAGGTTCGAGATCTCCATGAGAGATCACGTAGCCTAGGAAGGCCACCGTGTCAACGTGAAATTCACACTTTTCCCCTTTCACGAATAGCCTGTTCTCCAGGAGGCGCTGCAGGACCTGCCTCATGTGTCTCTCGTGCTCAGCCTGGGACTTAGAGAAAATGAGAATGTCATCAAGGTACACAAAAGCACATCGATTAATAAAATCCCTCAAAACATCGTTAACCAGAGCCTGGAAGACCGCGGGCGCGTTGGTTAATTCAAAGGGCATGACGAGATACTCGAAGTGTCCAATCTGTGTGTTGAACGTGGTCTTCCACTCATCTCCTTCTCGAATTCTCACCAGGTGGTATGCGTTTCGCAGGTCTAGTTTGCTGAACACTGTGGCCCCCTGGAGTAGTTCGAAAGCGGAATTCAGGAGGGGAAGAGGGTACTTGTTCTTTACAGTGATCTTGTTGAGGCCGTAGTAATCTATACACTGCCGGAGTGTTTTGTCTTTTTTGTCAACAAAGAAGAAACCTGCCCCCACCGGGGAAGATGACGGACAAATTATTCCAGCTGCCAGAGAGTCATTGATGTATTTCTCCATGGTTTCCCTTTCGGGCTGGGTGAGGCAGTAGAGGCGGCCAGAGGGCAGAGGCGCCCCAGGGAGATCGATGGCACAGTCATAGGGCCGATGTGGTGGGAGAGAGCTCGCCTCATCCTTACTAAAAACTTCCGCGAGGTCATGATAGACAGGAGGAACTGAAGATAACTCTGGCGCTTTTGAAGGCTTCCCAGGGAGGGGTGAAGGGACAGATGGAGTGGCGGCCCGAAGGTAGTTCATGTGGCAGTCCGTACTCCACCCCATTATTTGCTCTTTCTTCCAGTCAATGTGTGGGTTGTGCTGTGAAAGCCATGGATAACCTAGTACGAGCGGGGTCACTGGAGCCTTAAACACACAGAGACAAATGTTCTCAACGTGGTTACCGGAGAGGGTGAGTGTGACAGGCAAGGTGATGTGCGTTATGTCTGGCAAACGGTGACCGGACAGGGCGAACACGCGGAGGGGATGAGGCAGTGGCCGGGTGCTAATGCTAAACTTGGAGACTAGAGACACATCAATGAAATTCTGTTCTGCACCAGAGTTAATTAACACAGAGAGGGAATGTGACGTCGACCGGAGGGTGAGTTTTGCGGACAGCAAGAGACGGGGAAGAGGGTTTTTGCCAGACAGATCGCAAACCAGTACCCTCTCGATTACTGGCGGGCGCCCCCTTTTGCCAGTGCCAGGCAGGCAGAGATGAAATGCCCTCTGCAGCCGCAATACAAGCACTCACCCATGGAGAACCGGCGTTGACGCTCCGCCGGAGTGAGTCGCGAACGCCCCAGCTGCATGGGTACCTCTTCCTCAGTTCTTTGTAAAATGGCGCCGGTGAGGTCGGCTGCCGTGCTGGATGCTCTGCCCTAACTTCCCATGCCCAGTATCCTGATAGCCAATGTTCAATCCATCGAGAACAAGCTTGATGACCTCAGAGCCAGAATCAAGTTCCAGAGAGACATTCGGGACTGCAACCTCCTCTGCTTCACCGAGACTTGGCTGAACCCAGCGATACCAGACCACGCCGTGCAGCCGACTGGGTTCTTTTCGGTTTACCGCATGGACAGGACAATGGAGTCGGGGAAGAAAAGAGGTGGTGGAGTATGTTTGATGGTGAACAACAGATGGTGCAACAGCACAAACATCTCCCCACTCACACGCTCTTGCTCGCCCAATCTGGAGCTTTTGATCGTTAAGTGTCGCCCTTTCTATCTCCCTCGGGAATTCACTGCGGTCATTGCCTGCACTGTTTACATTCCGCCTCACGCGGACTCGGACACTGCCTTATGTGAGCTACATGAGGCTCTCACACATCAACAAACACTTCACCAAGATGCCGCACTCATTGTTATGGGAGATTTTAACAGAGTGAATCTCAAACGGACATTTCACAACCTTCACCAGCACATCAACTGCCCCACCCGGGGCACGAGGACATTAGACCACTGCTACACCCCGTTCAAGAACTGTTACAAGGCTCAGCCCCTGCCGGCATTTGGAAAATCGGACCATTCCGCCATCTTCCTCATGCCTGCCTACAAACAAAGGCTAAAGCAGCGACCACCAATCAGGAGGGAGGTCGCTCGCTGGACGGACCAATCGGTGGCCGCGCTGCAGGACGCACTGGATGACGCAGACTGGGACATGTTTCGGCGCAGCTCTGATGACATCAACATGTTTACGGAAGCGATTGTGGGATTTATCGGGAAACTAGCGGACGACACAGCAGAAAGAACTATCATCCGAACGTTTCCCAACCAGAAGCCGTGGGTGGATAAAAACATCCGCGACGCTCTGAGATCACGCACCGCTGCCTACAATGAAGGGCTTGTCTCCGGTAATATGGACCTATACAAGGCTGCGTCCTACAACGTGCGCAGCGCGGTCCGAAAGGCAAAGCGGAGCTACGGGGAAAAACTAGAGTCACAGCTACGACAGTGCGACTCTAGGAGCCTGTGGAAAGGACTGCGGACTATAACGGACTATAAACGACCAGCTTCTTCAATGATGAATGCAGATGCTTCACTGGCTGATGAGCTGAACACGTTTTATGCTCGCTTCGACGCCGCAGCAATTAAACCAACAAACGGCTGTGCGCGCTCGGAGTGCACCAGTGAAGAAAATGCATTCGTCATCACAGAGCATGCCGTGAGGAACACCTTCAGGAGGGTGAACACCAGGAAGGCAGCAGGACCAGATGCAATCCCTGGCCGGGTCCTGAGAGCCTGCGCTGATCAACTAGCACCGGTGTTCACGGAGATCTTCAACCTCTCCCTGGCCCAAGCTGTGGTTCCCACGTGCTTCAAACAGTCCATTATTGTCCCTGTTCCAAAGAAACAACAGCCCGCTTGCCACAATGACTACCGTCCAGTAGCACTGACTTCAATTGTGATGAAGTGTTTTGAAAGACTGATGAGAGATCACATCACTTCTTCACTTCCTGCCACCATCGACTCACTTCAGTTTGCTTACCGGACTAATCGTTCCACAGACGATGCCATATCTCACCTGCTCCACACATCCCTGAGTCACCTGGACACTGGCAGAGGGAATTATGTTAGGATGCTGTTCGTGGACTACAGTTCAGCATTCAACACAATAATTCCCTCTAAGCTTTTCACCAAGTTGACGGATCTAGGACTCAGCTCATCACTGTGTCAGTGGATCCTCAACTTCCTCACAGACAGACCCCAATCAGTGAGGGTGGGAAAACAAGTCTCCCCCTCCATCTCACTCAGCACTGGAGTGCCTCAGGGCTGTGTTTTAAGCCCCCTGCTGTACTCACTGTACACTTATGACTGTGTAGCCACATCAGACACCACCTCCATTGTCAAGTTTGCTGACGACACTGCTGTTGTGGGCCTGATCTCCGACAACATCGAGACGGCCTACCTGGAGGAGATTAGGAACCTGGAGACCTGGTGCCAGGAGAATAACCTCCTCCTAAACATCAGCAAGACTAAGGAGCTGATCGTGGACTTCACTACAAAGCAGGCGAGGAATTACAAACCCCTCATCATCAGTGGCACGCCAGTGGAGAGAGTGGACAGTTTCCGATACCTGGGTGTCCACATCACTCAGGACCTGTCATGGTGCTGTCACATCAACACCCTGGTTAAGAAAGCCCGTCAGCGTCTCTTCTTCCTCAGAAGACTTAGAGACTTCCATCTGCCACTGAAGGTGCTCAAGAACTTCTACTCCTGCACCATCGAGAGCGTCCTGACGGCAAACATCTGCACCTGGTTTGGGAACATCACCAAGCAGGACAGACGAGATCTGCAAAGGGTGGTGCGCTCGGCAGAACGCATCATTCAATCAGAGCTCCCTGACCTGCTGTCCATATACACCAAGCGGTGCAAGTCCAAAGCTAGGAAGATTATGATGGATCTCTCCCATCCCAACAATGGACTCTTCTCACTGTTGAGGTCTGGGAAGCGCTTCCGCTCCCTTAAGGCCAAAACAGAGAGAATGAGGAGGAGCTTCTTCCCCCAGGCTATTCGGGGCCTGAACCAGGTGTAGGACTGGACTCTCCCAAACACGTCACTATAAGACTGGACTCTCACACACGTCACCACACGCACCACCACACATTTCCTATAATCCTATAATTCCTATAATTTATAATCCTTATCTTTATAATCTCTTCTGCTATTTGCACATTCTTTACTGTAAATTCCTAAGTTAATTTGTAAATTTTTGTAGTAAACTGTAAATTGTAAATATTGTAAAACTTTTCTTCTGTCATTTAATGGTCGGGCATTGTACAGCTACAAGCATTTCACCCCCATCTCATACTGTGTATGGTTGTGTGTGTGTGTGACAAATAAAATTTGAATTTGAAATTTGAATTTGAAAGCTCTAGCCTCCCGTGCGTCGGGCTGGAGGTCCAGAGAAGCCGGAGGCTCTCGAAACGGCTGTCTTCGTGAGCTCCGGCGCGCCCGCGGGCGATCATCCACCTGAATACAAAGGAACATTAAGGCATTTAGAGAGGCTCATCCTTGAGCTCTTCACGGATATTGTCATGGTCCTGGGCCATGTGGGCCCAGCATTCTTAGTTTTCATGTATTTTTGTATTTTGTTCTTTATTTAGGCCATGCTTCCTGGGTTGATCTGTTACGTTGTTCCTTATGTGTTTTCCCTTCGTGACTCTTACCCCCTGTGTGCCCCTCTGTGTATTTATGAGCCCTCGTCTCCCTTTGTGGTTGTTTCATGTTTCCCCAGCCCGTTATGTCTGTGTTTTTCCCCGTGCTCTCTCTCCTCCTGTCTGAACCTCTGTGCCTGTACATGTCATGTTCAGTTCACCCCGCCCTGTCTCGTTATGATTATCAGTGTCACCTGTGTTCCCCGTGTGTGCCCACTTTCCTCGTTTACCCTCTGTGTATTTCTGTCTGAGTCTCCCTCTGTTCGGTGTCGCGTTCTCCCTCATGCTGTGTGTGATTCCCCTGTGTTCCTTGGTGAGCTTTATGTTAGTTTTTCCCAGTTTAGTTTTGTATTGTTTCTCGTGGCCAGCAATAAAGCTGTGTTTTTGAGTTCATCCCCGTGTGTGTGAGTTTTGCGATTGGGTCCTCATCCTGCCTGCCACACAGCCGAAACATGACAGAAGAACGCGACCACAACATGGACCCAGCAGTTCACAACCCCTCCGCGGACCTCCAGGACGACACGACCATGTCGGACTCAGCGGACATTTCAGAGGAGGTAGGGGAGGAGCTGAACCGGCTCTGCCGCATTATGGATCGCATCATCGGATGCGCGGATCCAAGTGTGGTTTCCACAGGATTGGCGGCCGTGGACGCCGTTTTGTTGCGGGAGCCACCTCGTCGAGGCGTTTGACTCCCTGGGCCCCCTTAAGGAGGAGCTTCGTGCCCGTGCGCTGGCCCAGAGGGTCCTGAATGCCGCCTCAGCACCCACACCTCCGTCCCGTGAACGGGTGTCATCGCCGCTGTCTCAGGAGCCGGAAGCAGTTGCGGTTGGAACGGTGAGGCTCGCCACCGACACACCCTCCGCTCGCGCCCCGTCGGCTTCCGCGTCTTCACCGCGGTCTGGCCGCACGGCGTGGCACACGGAGACGACGGAGGCCATAGACTTTGGCGAGGAAGAGCGGCAGCAGGTGTTACGGGCTTATCGGGAGGACGAGCTCCGGTGGAAGCCCTGGCTCATCCCGGAGGAGGACCTCTCACCTGCTGCACAGCCTACCAGCCGCTCGCCGTCTCCAATCCGCTTAGACTTTACTTCGCCTGCCTCATTTCTGGCAAGGATGTGGGCGGACGACCGGGAGATCGCCGCTACATCACCCCCTGCATTGGTGCCATCAGCGCCCATCGCGCCAGCTACCAGAAGGGGGCGGCGCCGGCGCCGCCGTGGCACCGCATTAACTCCGGTGAGTGACTGCATTTTCGTGCCTCACGTCCCCTCTATGAAGCAGAGTGAGATGAGCATTGATTTGCCGGGGCCGGACACTATGACTGAATCGTGTTCGGAGACTGACAGTACAGTGTTTAGTTGTTTAGAAAGACCTACTAAGGAAATCATGGAGTCCGGTCTCTGTGAGCAGCAGCAAGCAGCTTGCACCCACGTAGAGGAGGAGCTCCGGGGAAAGCCGTGGCCTACCCCCGATTGTCAGCACATCTTTCGGGGAACACGCCTGGCTCTCGGGGGCCCTCGGAGCCACCAGGGTCCGCAGCCCTTCATAGTTCAGTTAGCTCCCTCGCAGCCACCCTCAGTTCAGTTAGCTCCCTCGCAGCCACCCTCAGTTCAGTTAGCTCCCTCGCAGCCACCCTCAGTTCAGTTAGCTCCCTCGCAGCCACCCTCAGTTCAGTTAGCTCCCTCGCAGCCACCTTCAGTTCAGTTAGCTCCCTCGCAGCCACCCTCAGTTCAGTTAGCTCCCTCGCCGCCTGTAGCGCAGGCCCCAGTAGCTCCCGTGCCGCCTGTAGCGCAGGCCCCAGTAGCTCCCGTGCCGCCTGTAGCGCAGGCCCCAGTAGATCCCGTGCCGCCTGTAGCGCAGGCCCCAGTAGCTCCCGTGCCGCCTGTAGCGCAGGCCCCAGTAGCTCCTGTAGCCCAGTCCCCGATAGCAGTACGGTCCGCTGGTCAGCTTAACATTCAGCCAGGAGTCTCAAGTCTCTCTGGCTCTGCATCAGCTCCTGCTGGGAGCTCGGATGAGCTCATCCAGGACTCCGCGGCTCCCACGCCGCCACCTACCTCGTCAGCTGGAGGGTCCGAGGGGCCCGTTCAGCAACCTTCCTCGTCAGCTGGGGGTTCTGGAGAACCGCACCAGCCTCATGCCACGTCAGCTGGAGGGTCCGAGGGGCCCGTTCAGCCTTCTGTCTCTGCTGGAGGGTCCGAGGGGCCCGTTCAGCAACCTTCCTCGTCAGCTGGGGGTTCTGGAGAACCGCACCAGCCTCATGCCACGTCAGCTGGAGGGTCCGAGGGGCCCGTTCAGCCTCCTGTCTCCGCTGGAGGGTCCGAGGGGCCCGTTCAGCAACCTTCCTCGTCAGCTGGGGGTTCTGGAGAACCGCACCAGCCTCATGCCACGTCAGCTGGAGGGTCCGAGGGGCCCGTTCAGCCTTCTGTCTCCGCTGGAGGGTCCGAGGGGCCCGTTCAGCCTCCTGTCTCAGCTGGAGGGCCCGAGGAGCCCGTCCGGCCTCACGCCTCGTCTGCTGGAGGGCCCGAGGAGCCCATCCAGCCACCTTCTGCTACGCCTGGTCCGGCCTGTGCTTCGTCTGCTGCAGCTCCGGCCTGTGCTTCGTCTGCTGCAGCTCCGGCCTGTGCTTCGTCTGCTGCAGCCTCAGAGTCTTCAGCAGCCTCAGAGTCTTCGTCTGCTGCAGCCTCAGAGTCTTCGTCTGCTGCAGCCTCAGCCGGTGCTTCGCCTGGTCCCGCCTCAGCCGGTGCTTCGCCTGGTCCCGCCTCAGCCGGTCCTGTGCCTGGTCCCGCCTCAGCCGGTCCTGTGCCCACCGGGCCTCGGCCAGTACGCCTGACACTGGAGAGCCGCCGCCGCTGCCTTGCGCGCGGCCGGCCCCCTGAACTGCTTCGCCGCCGCCGCTGCCTTGCGCGCGGCCGGCCCCCTGAACTGCTTCGCCGCCGCCGCTGCCTTCCACGCGGTCGGCCTCCGGATCTGTTCTGTCACCGTGGCCGCCTTTCCCGTGGCCGGCCTCCGGAACGGTTGGACTGGACTTTTGTGTTGTCGCCTCTCGGGTTGGCCTTCGGGCCTCTTTGGACATTCGCCTTCCTGTTCTGGACTCTTTTGTGTATTTGTGGACTCAGTTTTGTTCTCGTGCTCCTTGTTTTTGGTTCGTTTTGTTCCCTCCGTCCTGGTCCCCCGCCTCCCGCCCTGGGTGGGGTGTTTTCTGTTTCGCTTGTGTTTTGTTTCTCGGGTTTGGGCTGTCGGGAGCCAGCCCTTTAGGGGGGGGTGGTGTCATGGTCCTGGGCCATGTGGGCCCAGCATTCTTAGTTTTCATGTATTTTTGTATTTTGTTCTTTATTTAGGCCATGCTTCCTGGGTTGATCTGTTACGTTGTTCCTTATGTGTTTTCCCTTCGTGACTCTTACCCCCTGTGTGCCCCTCTGTGTATTTATGAGCCCTCGTCTCCCTTTGTGGTTGTTTCATGTTTCCCCAGCCCGTTATGTCTGTGTTTTTCCCCGTGCTCTCTCTCCTCCTGTCTGAACCTCTGTGCCTGTACATGTCATGTTCAGTTCACCCCGCCCTGTCTCGTTATGATTATCAGTGTCACCTGTGTTCCCCGTGTGTGCCCACTTTCCTCGTTTACCCTCTGTGTATTTCTGTCTGAGTCTCCCTCTGTTCGGTGTCGCGTTCTCCCTCATGCTGTGTGTGATTCCCCTGTGTTCCTTGGTGAGCTTTATGTTAGTTTTTCCCAGTTTAGTTTTGTATTGTTTCTCGTGGCCAGCAATAAAGCTGTGTTTTTGAGTTCATCCCCGTGTGTGTGAGTTTTGCGATTGGGTCCTCATCCTGCCTGCCACACAGCCGAAACATGACAGATATTATGTAACAGGGTGGTCTTCAGAGCTTCAGGTCCCCACTTGGTCTGTGCAGCTAGGGTTCAGAAATCAACAGAAAAGTCAGTCATGCTTCGCCTACCCTGCTTCAGATTAATCAACCGATAGCCGGCAGTCTCCGCACTAGAGACTTTGTCAAACACAGTGTTACATCAGTGTTAACTCGATGGATGTGGTACTGGTGGTTCACAGCGGGCAATGTGATTACACACAAGAAACGATATAGAAAACATATAAAATAGACAATGTCTTGATTGCATAGTTGAAAAGATCGCCATCTATGAAGGCTAAGAGCACTATTTGCATGGTCACTCATTCAGGCTGGGGTATATGCTAATATTATTTCTCTCCTACCTGTCAGTACATGAAGTTTTTGCACCATTAAGTACCTAACTAGGAATGAATGAATACTGCAGTATTATGTTGAACATTTATTTATGGGACATGTGCCTGTTGTTGCACTCTGAGTGTCCCTTTCACAGCTCAACATTTTTTAACCAGAGTATTAAAATAAATCACAAAGATGAAAGTACTAAGATTAGCGGCAGACAACTTGAGTAATACCATCCATCAAGAAAGCTGGCGTGACTGTGATCGTTACAGCTATATCTGTTAATTTGTTTGGAATGGGTAAATGGCAAGGATTACCAATAGTTTTTAAGCACAGTGCCAAAGCTTTGGGTCCCTCTAGTGCAGCAGCTTTTCACTGACTTTATTAATCACAGGAAATGTTTAGAACAAAGCACCACATATTTCCAACAGAAGTACCCATGTACATACATATTATTGTGCAATCTGAGTGCTTTATGTCTGGCTATTTGTATTGCATTAAATGCTAGCTTGCAATTAATTATACTATTGCAATTATACTAGTTAGGTCATTTTAAGTGGCTGTATCTGTAGCAGAGCTACAGAGCAATCAGCCTCTCCGATCCTCTAACCAAGGTTTCCTACCTGTCGCTTGCTCTGATTTCAAAACTAGAGGTAATCGTGCTTTGGAGGTTGTTGCACCCAAACTTCGGAACAGCCTTCCTGAGTCAATTAGGTCGGCTGACTCTACTAACTGTTTTAAACGACTACTGTAAACAAATTTTTACAGGTTAGCTTTCCCTTAATCTTTGCGCCTTTATTTTCGGCCATAGTTTGGAACTGGTTGTGTATATGTGAGTCTGTTGAAATGAATGTCTGACTGTGTGGTTGATTGTGTCTGCATGTTTTAACTTGTATACTTCAGTGTGTGGGTTTTATTCAAACTGTGAAGCACTTTGTAACCCTGTGTTGTGCTATACAAACAAAGTTATTATTATTATTTCAGATAGAAAATGAATGAGAATTTCCTACTTTCAAACTCGTAGTTCCAATGTGTTTTTATAGTCAGGAGTGCAGAAACCCATGAGCTAACAGCATCCATGAGACTTTGTCCTGTCATCTATAATCTGGGTGACAGAGAGCAGGATCACAGTGTCCAGCCCTAGTGATGCATTGCAAAGACTAGGTATTGATTAGCTCCTCTGGTTTGCATTGATACATCATGTCATCTTTGTTTTCAGAGCCCAATCCAGGACACAAGCACTTCCACTGAACGCTCACAAAATAAAAACCCATGGCACTAATAGTGAGCTGCAAATGTCTGCATGATGATGGATCAGGCCATCTGCACAGGCCCAGGACTGGACTGTGGAGTGCAATCTTCTTCAAACAATCCTGACAGGGGCGTCCATCATCACAAAGTCATGTGGATGTACCCGGTCCCTGATGGAACGAAGCCTGTTTACATCAACACAGCGACAGCAACTTTATTATTTTCATCCTTTTAAATGTTCCACTGTTCTTTACATACACAAGTTCATTATTGTCAGGTTATACATGCTAGGAGTCATTCTTTGTAATGGAGTCCCCATTTACAGGAACAAACTGCAGTCTATTGATACAATGCAGTATATTTACTACCTACAACATGCTGTAATAGCGGTAAGATAATATTACAGTCAATATTGTGGAGAACTGCACTGGCAGGACAAGCAGGGAGATGAGTCCCCCGTCAGAGGCCATAAGAAGATTATTTGTAACCTTCACTAATTAATTATTATCTAAAGGTTTTTTAATTACATGGGTTACGCAGATAAAACCACTGTCACTTGTAACAGGAACAGGAAGTGATAGTCTACTGCAGAGAGACCCAACACCAGGTGAGGTGTTGTATGGTGTGTACTAGTTAAGTCTGTGACACCAAGACTTTCGCACAGTCTCCCAGTACATCTTTGGTTAGCAGACCATCTGGACTCGTAGAAAGCAGCAGTTTTGTTTAACTAGGCTTTTAAACTACATAATTACTTCACTTTCACTAATATTCCTTTTTTATCTTACCGTTTTGTTCTATAATGCTGTGCAGCTGCTTATTGCCCTTTATAAATACATTTTTCTTACTTTTCCTTTATTTAGTAAATAATAAAAAATCAGAAATAAATACAAAAAACACAAGTAAAAGACAACACCGTGGGTGTGTGCATGTGGGCTTATTTTACTTTTCACTTTTTCATCAGCAGAGTCTGATGAATATGACAGAAGAAAGTTAGCTTCTAAAGGGAAAAAAGGGAATATTAATATTACAGGTAGCACTGTCACCTTATGAAAATGATTGTGATCAGTAAATGGAAGTAGTGTGTTGACTCTAGCATGAAGGAGGAGACAGGACACAAAAAACACCAGTGGGAGGCCATTTGTGTTTGTTTTCAGGAGCACTGCCTGATTTTGGCTCCTTTTTAAGTTACCTCTAGACCTAAACAGGAGGGACCAGGATCAATGAGCACATGGACACTTACCACATGGAGAACATTAGAGTTTGTGTGAAGCACCCACAACTTTGTTGTACATGTACGGTGACAACAAAGGGCTATTCTATTCTAGTCTAAGATACCACACTGTTCAAACTTAGTGTTCCTCACAATCACGGACTGACAATCACATTTTTCCACTTTTGTTAATCACTAGAACTATGCCACTAGATGCACTGATTTCTTTAAATTAATAAGAAAACTGTGGTGTAGTGTGAGTACTAGCACTTCTCCCAGTGTTTCAGTCATTTCTAGCTCAGGGAGTAAATAGTAAATGGACTGCATGAGCAAAGCCAAGTGTTTTGTCTTATCCAGCCAAGCACATTTGTCTATGCTTTTCTAGATTAGTGCTTTCTATCCATCCAGCTGCATCGGAGAGCAACTTGAAGCCATAGGATATTTGGCATGTAGACTAGAGCAGCCGGGGAACGAACCACGAACGAAACCTTCCGGTTAATAGAAAGTAGATTAATAGTGCTTTATTTACAGATTGAAATTCACTTTCTGCACATTTAAATGCTGTGTCCATTACATTTCATGCCATTCTGGGCGACCGTGGCTCAGGGGGTTGGGAAGCGTATCTGTAACCGGAAGGTCGCCGGTTCGATCCCTGGGCTCTCTGTCCTGGTCGTTGTGTCCTTGGGCAAGACACTTTACCCTACCGCCTACTGGTGTTGGCCAGAGGGGCCGATGGCGCGAAATGGCAGCCTCGCTTCTGTCAGTCTGCCCCAGGGCAGCTGTGGCTACAACTGTAGCTTGCCTCCACCAGTGTATGAATGCGAGAGTGAATGAATAGTGGCATTGTAAAGCGCTTTGGGTGCCTTGAAAAGCGCTATATAAATCCAATCCATTATTATTATTCTATACAATGTAATGGGATCTGTCAGTGCACAGATAGTTTCCCAGTTTAAACCCCCAGTTTAGCTGCAGGCCTTCTGTGTGGTTTATATGTTCCCTGTCAGCTGAGTTTTATTTCTATTGTAGACCCAAGTGCTGGCTAAATCAAAACCCCTCACATTTCTACAGGCTAAAGCTGTGTGCAAAGACTAAAAAGTGCCTGTTACTGATGCCTGTGGTTGTGTCAAGCTCTCCCAAACAGATGGTCAGGACAGCAGTGGTCCTTAGGCTAATCAGAAAATGGGGAAATACCAGAGGAGAGAAGAGCGAGATATTAAAGGAACAGATTGAGTAAGCTGGCAGAGTGGGAAACATATCGAGAAAGTGTCCTATAATCTAGAAACTTCACAGGGTTCAATCTGGTTTATTAGAGCTTGCTTTCAAGTGTCTCCAACTTGATTTTGGTCTTCTCCCACCTAGGACTGAAGATGGTTTCCGAAGTGAGCAGACATAAAATAGAGGAGTGAGACAGAGGAAGTGAATGCAGAGCTACAGAAGAGTTTTATTAGACATGCTACAGAGGTAATGCGGAACACATAAGAGACACCGTGAGAGGGGAAACTCAAAAAACAGAAAACCAAGTTGAACCTCCGTTGTTAGAAAAAATTTTTATCCTTTAATTGCACCAGCTTGAGTCCAAATCCTTACATTCTGAACTACATTAAAAAAACAAAAACATAGCTTTGACGATTAAAAAAAAAAAAAAAGTATATACACCAGGATTAGTTCAGAACAAATGCCTATGAAATCAGGTTTGTGATTTAAAAATAAAAGAATTCAGTGAACACTTTGAATCGTGGACATCTTCCCCATATACACAACAATTAAAATGCTCTTTTTTGTTTATATGATTTAACACTAAAGGCACCGAAACTTTGGTCCAACTGAGTAGCCCTCTCAAGTACAGTGTCACATGACAATGCAATCACAGTGGACTCATCTTTTTACTGCTTCCACAGCATGCAACACTTATGTGAGAGCCTATCATCATGCATGCTTTAAAGAACACTGTCACCAACTATTAAACCTCACTGCTATAGAAAAGAAAAGCAAGGAAGGCTTCAAAATCACATAACAAAATACTTTACTACATTGTCATAGTTTCTTATGCATGGATTGTGCTAGAACAATCTTCCACTGAACATCCCTTTGGAATAAAGGCGTTCCAGTTAAACTGCATGTCATAGGCTACCAAAAACATTTTACCTCAGGAATATTCAGCTCTCCTGCTGCTAAACTAAAAAGGAAAATGTCATCTAAAATTGGAGAAGAAACACAGCTATGCCTAGTCAGAGGCACAGCTTCTAGACTGTCTAGATGAATAGAAAACATCTTGCATTCTCATCAACTCATTAATACTAATGTGCCTCGGTAGGAGTTTGATAAATTAACATATCCAACTGTAGGAAAAGATAGTTGAGTAAGGCACACGAGTACTGTATCTTTTCATTTAAAAATGATTCACCGATTTACATCCAACTAACGTACAGGGGGACAACCAACCATTTCAAGGTTCTGCTTGACAAAAAAATATGGAGAGACACTTCAGAAAGAGCTGGGGAGATCCAATGTTGTTCTTTTTAAAGAAAATAAAAGGATATCAAGGAATGATACAATCAAGATAACTGATTCAATCTATGTGGTCCCCCTGGTGTTCAGACAATCTAGGAGCTTGAAATAGTTCAACCATCACAGTCATAGTGTCCGGAGCCTGTGGGTCACATTCTTAAATGGTGGACTTGGAGAACGAGACTCTCAGGTGCTGGTTGCCTCCCATGTTATAGTTGTGAAGGTCGATCAGTGCCTGGATGGCTTCCTCCACTGTTGACATCTGGATCAGAGCCATCTTGCGATCTCTTGAAAACACGAAGCAGAGACAAATGCCACAGATTAACTAGATGGATGGAAGTGGCAGGATGGAGGTTTATGGGAATCTTTAACAAATGTTAGCCTGGACTTGTCCAGTAGGTAGGACAGCTGTACATACTGGAAAAATTTGAATGCTTTCACAGTGCCTCCAGTGTTGGAGAAGAGCAGCCGCAGGTCATCTTCTGTCACATCTTGTCTGCCAAAGTGAAAGACACAGACTCTAATCATACATGATTTTAGCATCAGCTCTTTTCTCCAAGTCTAATCATTTAGCAGTTTTAATATAAACTGTTAACAATGAGATCTGTTCATTAGCCACCACACCAAGAACACAGTTAATCTCTTGCATTAACAGCTGTGCTAGTTAGTAGGAGTATTTCAGAAATCCTTCGGTGGCATGTCCTCTGTGTGATGCCAACTGACCATACCAGTACTTACGGGATATTGGAAAGGTGAAGAGTGGCAGAGGGTGGAAAGATGTTCTGGAAGTTCTTGGAACCTGGTTTCTTGAAACGATGAAGTGGGGAGTTGGCAAAATCCTTGGTCAGACCTTGATCATCCAGGCCGTCCCGAGGCAATGCCACCGTCTGGTGCTTGGACAGTGTCACCCGGATGATCTTCCCGTACATCTTTTGTCCATTCAGGTGGCTCATAGCTTTAGTGGGGGTAAAAGAAATATCAGTTGGATGAATGCTATGTATCAACAGATCCCAAAGTTTTTACATTCCTATGCCATTTTAACACAGTGAAATCTTTCAACACATCCACTCAGATGTAATGTAAGATGGCGGTGTGCATGGACGCAGCGGCTCGTCTGGGGACAGGTGAGAGTGGAAGTTTTGTTTGTTTTGCAAATCCAACATTCTGGCTGTAAAACTTGCAGCCAAGAGACCTTACTAAAAATCAGGGCAAAGTACGTTGTTTGAACTACAATGCTTGCTTGCAACAAGAGCAGGGTGATCTGGCCAAAAATATTCATCATGATATACATTTGAAAATTTGCGATAACGATATAACTGACGATATAATTGATGCGAGACAAAATACAAAATACAACTCCACAACTTTACTAGCGCAAAAAACCCATCCATTCATTTTCACTTAAACAAGCAGCTGTTTTTTATGTGCATTAAAGCTATATAAAAATGTAACAGTGCAAATGCAAATTCCTTGCTGAATGTTTAACCAAAGGGCATTTCCAGTAGAAATGGGCTGACACATCCTCAGCATAACCATGTATGATATCCACTAAAGTTAAAAAGAGGTGCTTTGCAACATTAAACTGCAGTGTGCCAAATAAAAAAGTCAAATACGTATTTTTCGGACCATAAACTTCACGGGATTATAAGGCACATTAAGCGAAACAAAGCAGTCAGATAAATCAAACTTTATTAAACTCATTCTTCTTGCTTCCTCCACTTCTGTACCATCGATTCATTAATGCTGTATTCTATCACAGCTGCTCTGTTCCCATGTTGTTGCAGTATATTAATGACTAACCTCGTATTGTGGATGGATTATCTCAGTTGTTCTCCTGACTGAAGTTTGGTCCGTTTACAGCATCTTGCCATGTGACTGCATTTGTCTCTAACCATCGGGAACCCTCATGTTAACTTTTATCGAGTGGAAAAGTGTTAGCGTTCATCCTCCAGCTTCACTGTGTTTATGTTATGCTAACATAGCTGTGTCGCTAGCGATCACATAGCACATGATATACCAGCTAGCCCAACTTTAGTAACCCTACAAACGTCACTGCTGTTTAGTTTTGTCTTCATTTATGTTGGAAGTGATAGCAGAGCTGTACATTTGAATTTTTTCAGAAATCTCTCAGTCAGAACATGCTATATCATGTTTAGGTGGAAACTAGCGAGCTAACTTCCTGCTAACTTCTAAGTCTGTTAAATGTAATAAATTCTGTTTTCATGGATGCCTGGATGTTAAACTTAATTGTTACACATGATAAAACAGCAACACTGATCATTTTATTAAAGATGAAAGAATTTAGACAGTTTTTAACTCTCAGTGTGTCGCAGTGTTCGTTTGACTTGATGGAGTTTAGGACCCAGATTACTCCCAGATTTACGAGCACCTTAGTCCGACAAATACAGTA